>NC_089731.1:7182717-7338804 GCF_035083965.1 Branchiostoma lanceolatum | reverse complement strand
CGCTGTCCTGCCGACTACGCTGCCGTCTCCCTGACCCACCATGCCGACTTGATCGCGACCCAGCCCGACTACCCCTACGACGGAACCCGTCGCTGCCCATCCGTGATAACCAGCGTGACCTTCTACCGTGAAAACTAGCCGAACTGTGAAAAAGTACTTCTCCGCGTATCCTGCCGGACCACTGAACTTTGTGCAACATCTCGAACTTTTGTGGTTTACTTGTAGCTAGGTACCATTATTGCACGATGTCTTGTATTCTTGTATGTTCGTGAGCCTACGGGTGACGGACCCGCCAGGTGGACTATTCGTAAGCCTACGGGAAACGGATCCACCTGGTGGACGCTATATTGTATTGTTTTGTATTGAGACTGCATGATGCCTTTCCTAGATAGAACTGATTTGCCTACGGGACGGTCTATGCTAGATGTGACATGATTGTGAGTTGATATTTGCCGACCACCCTGAAGCTGGGTAATGTCGGATACTGCGTTGACCATGCTGCGTTAACGTAGAACTTGCTCGTACTTGACTGCTGTCAGTAGCGAAGCCTGTTTTTGCTTGTTTATGTTTGTTGTTTTATGTTCGTGCTTTGAAGTAAGTACCCAGACGCCTGTCTATCATCACAGCAGCAGTCCGTCTTTGAGGCTTCTCTCTATGTCGTTGAATCCGGAAGAAGTGTCACACCCGTGCCCGTTTATGGCCTGGCAATGTTTATCTTACCATCTCTGTTTATATTATTGTACCTTACCTCTCCGTTTTTAACTGCCATATTTCGATCGTACTTTGTGACGTCTTTAAAGTTATATTTTAAAGGATTCGAGACGAATCCTATGTAGAGGGGGAAGAGTGCTGACTGCACATCTAGATGGTGCAAGATGTTTTAGTTGTAACGACAGGAATCTCTCCATTGGTGGTCAGAGACACCAGACATGTGTTATGAATAAAGGACTGGGACCCACGGGGTCCCGGCATCAGTTCCCACAGGCAAGCACTGAGTGAAGACCTCATCCCTTGCTTTCCTAGCTAGTGCCTTTATCAACTCAACAAGGACAAGACAGTACACTGGAATTTTGCCATGGACAGTATAACATGTTATAACAATATTCTAAGCACATGTACATAAAAAGTATTGTATATAAATGATTCAAAATAATATCTATAAAGGTATCTACATCGAGAGGTCAGGTGCTAATAGTAATACATGTGTGGGTCGCCTAAACTAAACAGGTCATTGGATCCACCTACGGCAACCTGAAAATAGTGAAATGTTCGTGGGCAACCTAGCGTTTGGCTGAGGTTTAGCTGCAAGGGCGGAATTAGGAAGATACCCAATACAAGTGGATGCTTCGCTAAATGCCGTCAAATATTTCCTTAGACTTCGCCAGAATGTGTCAGCCGACAGTTTTCAAGCAGATGCTTTCTGCTGTCAGTTAGAACTAGACAAATCTGGTGTGAAATGTTGGGCGACAGGAATACGTAAGTCTTTAGAGGAGAGCGGGTTTGCTTTCTTATGGCACCTACCAATTTCATATAATTCAAATACGTTACAAATTGTTAGTTCCATTGGCCAGCGGATAAAAGACATTTACTTCCAAACGTTCTGAAAGAAATACATAACGACAACAAAGGTGGGGCTTCCAAAAATAAGTTAAGCTCATATAGATTATTCAAAACTACTTATAATGAAGAAAAATATCTAAGTATTCAAATATGAGGGTCAGGAATGCAGTCACAAGACTAAGAATCAGCTGCCACAAACTACATATTGAAACGGGAAGACATACCCGCACTCCTCTAGAACAACGATTATGTAAACATTGTACTTTGAATAGAGTAGAAGACGAATGTCATTTTGTGGTAGAATGTGTATTATATACCAAAGAAAGAAATGAACTGTATAAACTTGTAGAAAACCTATTTCCCTACTTCACACATTTAAGTACTGTTCAAAAATTCATATTTCTAATGCGACTAGACAAACCTCCCATTGAAAAACACGTCTGTTCTTTTATATCTACTATAACCGAAAAGCGAGGAGAAGTAGAATTTATTTAATGATAGTCATATTCTTTTGTATCCGCTAACTGTACTTGTATTATCTTTTGTTGTGACCTGTACTTAGCCAAGTGTGGCAGAAATGTGCAATAAAGGTCTTCATTGTATAATAGCATTGGGCAACCTTGGTCGGCTATGAAAAGTATTTTGAACCCAGTGGAATATCTAAAATCATTTTTATTCCTGGTGAGTTTGGCAACTATTTCATGTGGTCGCTAGATGTCGCTCCAGGATTGCCTCATCATCGTTTCCTGTAATGCAATGCCTCATAGCGGAGGCAATTGTCGGTCCCCCCTCTAAAGCACATTGGTGGCCATGAGTCAGCGCGCAGGCGCTCTCCGAGCCTCTTAACTTGCGCCAGCCAAGTCACATGTAAGCCGCTCTCTCTTTCTTAGCATATTTTGATGTCTTTATCCCGTTATCCAGCGTGATGTTTCACTCTACGGTCCTCTGACTAGTTCTTAGTTACCATTAGATCGTGTGTGTGTAATTTTGTTGTTTTTAAACGTCTTGGGGGGAAGTTTTTCAACTTTCGATGATCGCTGTTTCATTGTAGAGCCAGCGGCCATGTTGGTTCACCCCTGGCCAGGCATGGCTCCCATTGCACGATTTCCCGCCTTCTGCAACCCTCAAACTCCCCGTTTTGGGCAACAACTTCGCACGATTGGTGTCAGACACTCAATGGACCGTGAGACGTGAAATTTGAGGGCTAGTTAGACGTACGAATGTGGGCTGAGAAAGTTGTGGTTCCTAGTCGTGCCGGTGTGCTAGTGAACCGGATTGTGGGGAACAGTTGTGTGAGGATGGGGGCCTCGCTGGGGCGGCTGGGTGTGACCAAGAACTTGTCTTCTAAAACCTCACCGTTACTCCTTGCTTACGCATGCACAGCGCAGGGAACACTCGTACGGTACACTCGTACGGTGTCGTTGGGCCCCGTGTATCATTTTTTTGTACAGCTGTACAAGTCTCCTTATATCCGGCTGATATGTGGCATGTGCAGCGGTTTCTATCTGCTATCTGCTGAGATGACCTTTGACACCTCCAAGATTTGCTATCGAATATCAAATTTTTAGCATATTCTAGACAAACCACGGTGTATTTAAGGCTGAGAGAGAACATCCCCTTCCCATTCAAAACTTTGGCTATTCTAGAGCTATTTCTGATGCCTGGTCACCTCTGGGTCACCGTAACACAAACTCTTCTCGCATAACATTATAACGTGGCATTTCAAAGCATTTTGAATTATTTTACACGTGGGAAGAGTTTTGATTTCCCTTTTCCGTACTCTTTTTGTCAATCTTAAAGAAAAGCAGTGGTATGTGTACCAATGTTTCCTTCTTTGTGTATGTATTGCATTAATGTTTTTAGTGAAGTTGAAACACCCGATATGTGCCTCAATCAGTCAATGGCCATGGCCACTACAACTCTGACAGTGACACACTTGAAGTTGGTTCACACTTTAAAAAAAAGACAAGCTTCCCATTTCTATCTTTATGGAAAGTAAAGAAATATTGTTGAGTTAAATTTTGAAATCCCAAAAATAGAGGGCTAGAACTTAGTAGAAGGGAAAACTTGGAAGTCAGCTATATTGATAATATTCACTCACTGAAAGTGTGTGTACCAGTCCAAGCTATAAACTTTGTCCTAGAATCTGTTTTCACGTTGATTCAACTTGATCGTCCTGTTCAGTACCTCAAGTTTAAATCCAAGAACTGAGATTGAGTTTGTGTCCAGCTCCTCAGGGATAATTTATTTCAGACATTTTACTTCCGTTTTGACTGTAATTCCAGTGGCGCATCTTTAGCATTAGCATTCTTCCCTGTCCAAGTTTAAGGTTGTAACATATTGATTTTCAATTTTATTGGGTTTCTGTACTGTTGCCATCAACTTACTATACATTTGCACTGCAAAAATTGTCCTGATCATCACCTATGGATTGTAAGGGGCAACATTAAAATGAACTCAGAATCCCTGTCTTCTCTAATATTGTTTGTAAAGAAATTGAAATGAAAGCCTTGTCTGTTTTGTGGCATAGCTCAAAATGCCCCACGGCATCTCAAGCTAAAACTTAAATTGAAGGCATGTTTGATGAGCAGGCATATTATACATGATAGTAGCAGGGCGTTGCCTGTGTCTGAAGTCCAGTGCTGATTAATACAATATTTAACAATAGACACATCGCTCACAAGCTTGTACAATACCAGAGGTATTCCTCCACGAAGGAATTTTCAAATCAGGCGTAGACAAATCATACTCATATAGTCATGGCAGTGCGATATGTAATTTCATAAGAAAAACCAGAATGTTTTATTCTTGTTAGAAAATCCATGGTTTGACGCGAAGTCAAGTATAATTTTCTTCACATGGCTTGCGTTTGTACATCGTAGCAAAATTGACCATTTCTGTGCATTTCGACTGGACAAATATTACGGCAGCTTTTTGGAAACTACAACACGCACATGTACCTGATGAGGTAAGTTTGCAAAATGTTTGAATGCCGGCCAAATTTCCGTTTTCCCTGGGAATTCATCCAAAAATGTGCTCAAAGTCAAAACGTGTTTCGCGAGATTTTCAAAAGGCGCTGATAGTCAGCAGCATAAAGGTCAACGGAAGACACCACTGTTACGGAGGTATAATGCGCTAAATTTATTTTGCTGTAAAGTATCACTGAGGATAATTACTTTACCAAAAGCTTCAAACTAAATATGAATAACATGAATATGATGTAAAATTTGGGCTATTGCAATTTTCTGAAAAGAAAAAAGCCATCAAAAGAACGCCTTCTTCTGAGTACCCTATAAGCATAATGGTAGAAGCTTTTAATGACAAGAGGGAAGCGAAACAACAACAGACTAAGGAAAACTGTTGCCACGATTTTATGTTTGAAAACAGTCGAAAACGAACAGTAAGTGGCAACTGAGCAACATGTATTTTGTCCTTAACTAACTAGGGTGGCATTTTGCTGCGATAGACTTTGTTTCATATGATTAAAACTCGTTGGTGACGCGTGTGCCTGCAGCAAAGCAGTCCCGAAGGATCAAGAGTAGAGTATGGCGATGCTGGTCTGTTCAGACATGAAGCTCGAGCAAGCCATGAGTTTTGGAGTTGGCAGATACAATAATTCTTTTCTCAAGCCAATAATAGAAGTACATGTAAAAGAACTTCTAAAATTTGACTTACCTATGCAATGTTTACATGTGTACTGTACAGTGAATAAATGTATCTCAGTGGGTACTAAAAACATGTGTCACTCGTGGTCAATTAATCAACATTTTCTCCATAGCGGCCACCTGTCCATAGCGGCCAGTTTTCGCCAGTTCCTTGAGTGACCACTATAGACAGGTTTGACTGTAGCCAAACAGTAAAAAAAATTTTCATGAAAATGCCCATGCTCTTTCAGATTTAGCATCTTACCAAACACTCTAGGCATTACCGGTGTAATGTTAGGTTCTACCTTAACGCCGCGCAATAAGGAACTATGTTTACAGCTGCATCATAAACAGCATGAGCACTAGCGTACTGCAGGTTGCAACATGTATCATGCCCTTGGGCAAAGTTGGACAGGAAAGTGACAACTTTTGGGGAGCATTCAGACAACTTTTAAAAGCTCAATACACTTTTTTGGGTCAGCTGTCACAGTGGCAGGAAAATTTTCTTTGAAGGTGCACAGTGCATGTTGTCAAAATCAAAAGTGTGCTTCATAAAAGATTTCCAGCGTGAAAGCAGTTATGTACGACCCGAATCCGACTACAAGGAGGGGGGTAATCCCGATCCTTGAAATTCTGGAGTTTTTGCGAATCAAAACGCGATCAGTCCCATGCCTGGGTGAATCACGATTTGCAAATCCTGTTATGAACGGGATCTAACTATTGACACCTGAGAATAAAGAACAGTAGGGGTGAGATATGAAAGCCCTTTATTCCCCCCATTTTTTCCTACTTTTTACAGCTGACCCAGTATTAGCCTGACAAATCGCTTTCCTAGCGGCCGGCCGTTCCTGTAACCGCCATCCCTCTAGAGCTTGATGTAAAATACGCCTAAAGCGCGTGGACGTCCGACTGTCCTGGGCCTCCATATATGGTTAATAAGATGCAAACGTCATGGACCTCCCACAGACACCGCGGCACCCAGCGGAGATGGTTGCTATGGACCTGACGGTCGCTGCGCCGTGATGGACGGCGGCGAGTCTTTGATGTGCCCACAAGTTTGGGGCGCGGGAGGCGTGGTTATCAGCTTCCCGTAGCCAGCAGGAAGGCACGCAAAAACGTCGTTTCTCTGTTCGACCAAAAAATTAATCGTTTTTTCCTGAAGCGGCTTCAGGGGCCAGGGACTACCAAAATCCTCACACACTTTCTCCAGAACACTCCGAAACTTGTGCTGGTAGTCCCCATTTTTCTTAGAAATGAGGTGCGATCAATCAAATTTGGTCCCGCCTAGTACTCCGCCCTACTCTGCCTGGCCTACACCCGGCTGGCACCGGTAATCACGTGATGGCTGGCCGGTTACTATGGTAATTCATTTCCTGGCTTCCTATTGGTGACTCCAGAAATTAGAATGGACTTCGCGGCTTGGACGTATTGTGCCACAAGCTCTTGGGGTGGGGGTCAGTAACCTCCGGTCGAGAGCTGGTGTAAACACAGGCTAACCCAGTATATACTAGAGAATAACAGTATGCATGAGATTTGAAACCCCTTTTCACCACATTTTTGTTCCTACCACCAACAGCTGACCCAGTACAACAATGGCAGACGAGGGAGAGTTTGATGCTGCCCAATCTGGTGCTTCTACAACCTACCCGCAGCAGTGCTCCGCTCTGCGTAAGAACGGTCACGTGATGCTGAAGAACCATCCCTGCAAAATCGTGGAAATGTCCACGTCCAAGACTGGGAAGCACGGTCACGCCAAGGTAGGAAACTACAAAATTTGTAATGTGAAACATTATTATCCAAAAAGTTATGTTTTATTGTATGTTTGTGTGTGTTTGATGATGTGTGTGTTTGATGATGTGTGTGTGTTAGTTTGTGTACTTGTGTGTGTGTGTTAGTTTGTGTACGTGTGTGAGTGAACTGCATTACTCTGTAAGCTGTGGCTGGATTGTTCTGATAATGGTTACATGTATTTGGTATGTGCTTATTTCATGTGCATGCTTTGACTCCATCCTGTGCATGTTTTAGATCATTTTCTTGTTTGTTTTAGGTTCACTTAGTAGGAATCGACATCTTTACTGGGAAGAAGTATGAGGATGTGTGCCCTTCCACCCACAACATGAATGTTCCAAATGTCAACCGCAAAGATTATCAGGTGAACTACTTACCTTCACATACACAATAAAAAGGGGAAAAATATGGTTCTTGGTGGTGGCAAATGTACAGATTTTGGCACATTTGGGCTCCAAATGTGTGTGAGTGTTTTTTGCACACTTTGGACAGATTAGCCGAGAGGTTCATTTGGTGTCAATCCACCACCAAAGTAGGAATGTCATGTAAGGTGCCTTTCCCAAAGACACAACATCTGGATCTGTCAGATCATCAAACCCTGGACCTATTCCTTCTAACCCCCAATGCTCTAACCGCTATGCAGAATTTACACCAAACAGAAGTCACACAATCCGGCCAAAATGCCTACAGTTTGCAGAAGAAGAAAAATTCAGATTGTCAGAAGAAATGTAAGCAAGTTTGCAAAACTGACTGATAACTTTGGAGCAGGGTTTATTATTATGTGATTTTTTCGGCCAAGTTCCTGACAGCTTGCAATAAGCTGGTTCACGGCTTTAACTGCGCATGCTTACTGTAATTCATTGTGGGTCATATGTCAAAAGTTCCCTGAGACAAAAACAAAACACATCTGGACATGGTTTATTGGTCAGAAATTACCGGTGCAATGGCAGCCAGTGCTGAATTGCTGCAGGGTTTACAGTCACATAATACACTACAGATCATACATATTTGCTCCACACTTGCACTTTGTGGAACTGTTGCAAGGGTCTAGACGGCTGCCATTCGGTGGCAGCAGGTGACCTCAATATGACCTTCCCCAACCGAAGTCAGGTACCCATTTACACCTGGGTGGAGTTAGGAAAGTCGTGTAAAGCACCCTCCCGATTGTGCCACACGATGCCACAAAAAAGCATGGTCTAGACAAGAACTGTTTACAAGTTAGGAGCCCTCACCTTTGACCTTGCACATGTGCAGTTGGAACCGCAACACTCACTTTGGTGCACTCAAGTTCTGAACACAAAAGTTAGTGTGCACACAAGGGAGAAAATTGGTGTTTATGTATCTCTGCTATACTACTACTATCGCAGTTAGAAAGAAAAAGTAAACTGGGGATGATGAGAAATAGACTGATCCCATGGCCCTTCCCACCTCCGTCGAAATCCAACTTAGAAATGTATTTGATGGACATGCAGCCACCCGATCATTGGTTGAACCACCAATTGGCACCCTGTCATTGGTTAAATTGCTAATTGTGATATGCAGTCAGGATCAGTCTATTGCTACTCTTCCACATTATGAAATGGTGGGAAATGATGAACACATGTTTGAGATGTTTTTACGTGGCCCCTGGCCTATCTGTTGTTCCAGCTGATTGATATCGCAGACAGCTACATGTCTCTAATGGACGATACCGGAGATACACGTGAAGATCTAAAAGTGCCCGACGGTGATGTGGGTGCTGAAATCCTGTCTCGTTTTGACAATGGAGATTCCTTTAATGTAAGTCCTGTTCTAGATTCTTCCACTTGTGTCTAGATAGATATTGTCATAAATGTAAAACTTTGTTGATATATTATGTTATATTTTATTTTGTATTATTTATTGATTGGTTGATTGATTTGGCTTATAGTATATTTTAACAAAAAGGACAGGTAATAGATTAAAGGACAGTTAATCTCTCAATAAAAGGGGTAAAATAGTTTTATTCGAAAGAATTGTAGAACAGTTTGTAGGGGGTTCAGGTTCGTTTTTCCATCAGTTTTGTTCTTGTTTCTATACTTTTATACTGTACAGTCCATCTTAACTGTTTCCTGGATCTTATTTATCTGTTATACATGTTTTTTGATGCATTTTGTTTTCCATAGATTTCTATTGTCATGTTCAGTATGACAATGACAGTATGGTATCTGCATGTCAGTTTGTCTCCTTAGTGAACCACACTTGTTTCTGCCTTCCAGGTCACGATTTTGAAGGCTTGTGATACTGAACTGGCCATTGCTGTCAAGACCGTCACAGAGAAGTAAACTCTGCTTCTGGTCTGGAGGTACGTCCAATTTTGAACTACTGTAAATGCAGAAATGCAGTGGTTTTATGTTTGCGGTTTTCGCGGGGAACTTTCAGCGCGAACCTAAAACTTTTGCCCACCTATGGCTGTAGCGCTACTTTTGTTTCAAAGGCGAACTTAAAACCACTGTGAACACTCCATTTCCTCCCTACCGCGAAATAAAAACCACGCAAACTTAAATGCATTTAAAGTGGGCTCAGGAGGGGTTGTCACTTTCACCCTGTTTCCAGAGGCTGTGAGCCTGTGACTACTTAGCGACCAAAGACTTGACAGATCGCTCCCCGAATTTCTTTTTTATGCTGTGTGTGTTTTGTTTTTTTACATCGTGCTTTTACATCTTACATCATATCTCAATCATGAAATCAAGGGTTACAGAAATCCAATTTTGGTTGCCATTTGGTCGCTCAGTAATCGCAGTCTAGTGGAAAGTAGCTTTAGTTATATTGCCTGTATTTCTGGAGACTACTATGTGTGTTATGTGTTTGTGTGCACATACAGGAGAAGCCTGTCACCTCCAGTGCCTTGATGTAACATTCTTTGTCCTCTTCATCAGGTAATGGTTTCCGTGGAGGCAAGAGCATTGAGCTAACTTGGTGACCATGGAGATGATTGCTACTGCAACTTGTCCCATCCTGCTCAGGCACAACAATAATAATAACAACAACTGGACTTCCCGGCTTTACACTTGCTTCCTGTGGCCACCTGAACCACAACTCTACCTACAACCAGGATGCAACATTGCTGTACCCTTGTACAAATCCTTTAAGAAAAACTGTTCCATGAAATCTTCCAGCATTGCTGATCTCTGTAATGTCATTATTGTCCTAACTAGTTTTCTTTTTTTGTCGTTGCAAACACTTTTGCCTGGCCCAGAAATTATGTGACAGTCTTTACAACTGTACAAAGTGTTAGAAATGTAAGGTATTATAAATTGTATCCACAGGTTGTGCAACATTTCTTCCTTGTCCAATTGTATCGTTAAATCTGCTCGCCTGTTTTTTTGTTTTGTTTTTCTTTGTCACTTAGCGTGGCAAGCAGATGTATCCAAACACCTCTTGTTCGACACATGGTCTGCACTACTTTGGTCACTTTGTACTTTTACTAAGACCACAGTCTGAGTGAGAAAGACAGTGTTTCAACTGGCAAGTTTCTATGGTTACAGACGGATAAACTCCCTCTTTCTTACCACAGACGAAGATCGGAGGTTCTTCGGTGCAAAGACATGACCTTCAAGAGGTTTGGGTCATCTGCTGCGGTTGCTCGTTGTAAAGCCGCGGGGGGCGGGGTAATCGGGTAGAAGGGGAGCGTGACTTACTGATGTAGCATTATTAATCCGTGTCTGCTGTCAGACCATGCCTTTGGCCTTCACACTTCTGGGGTTTACAACACAGGAATCCAATAAACGACATGAACCAAACGGGAAGTTTGAGACTGCCAGGCTTGTTTGTGTTTAGCTTTAAGAACTTCTAAGTGATAATCGTTGGATGGCGGCACCAGGAAATCTTCTGAACCAAAATTAAGTAAGAAATAGTTTGCATCAAATCGTTGTCGTCAGAGGAAGTTTATCTCTTTCCTTGTTTCCTATATGTTGTGTGTTCACCAATTTCTTGCATTCTTAATTCGATCGTGCCTTTATCTGCTAGTAGATGTACACATGAGGAGGGGGCATTTCAAAAGTGGGAAAGTACAAAAATTAGGATTTTCCGTACTTTGAAATGAGACCTAAATGTAAGAATGGAGCACATTTCTGTATTTGTGATAGTACATTCTTGCAACAAGTCAATTATCAACAGTATAAGTGTTGCTTTGTTTAAGCCAATTTTTTTTTGTTCCTCTCGGAAGTGGCTCAGGGCCCCACTTCCTGTTATAGCAGAGAATTTATGCTTGTGCTTTCTATACAGGCGAGAAATGTTTCCACGATATTTTGTCCGCAGGCCCTTGGGATGAATGTGTACAGTCAGAAGTAGTTTTCATGCAATGGTGTGTAATGGCCCATGGGACTGCCCTGCCGAGGGCGGGGGAAAAAGAGTTTCTCAGAGCTGCAGGAAAGGAAAAGGCACACTGTTCCATGGCTCCCACTCAAAGGCGTTGCCAGGAAAGGGCACAGCAACCCATGGCTCCCACACAGAGGAGTTGCTAGGAATTGGTTGCATGAATCAGTGATTATAAAAGCTGGCAGACCTTCTTCCATCTGTGTGAATCCAGTTTGGATGATTTAGTACTGCTACCACTTTTAGTGATCCCCTCTGAAGAGCACAAAACGTAGCTGTGAAAAGTTTGAAAAAGTACATTTTGAACTTTGGCAACTTAGAACCCTCTTTGCTCTTTCAACTGTCTTGCTGTCCATTGTTTTGCCTGACTCGTATGTGAGTGAAAAAATTCCTGCATGTCTGTTATGAATAGCCATGTGTTTGTACATGTAGTTGGTGGGAAATCTAATAATGGAAGAAAAAATACACCTTGCAGCGCTGCTTGCCTTGTGAGTGCCCTTGGTGATAGCACAACCGTTTTAGTGTTTTTTGTTTGTTTTTTAAATGCTACAATCCAGCAAAATTTGACTATTCTGATTGCAAAGTAAACCTGTTACACTGATTTGTGCCAGCTGAAAACTTCTGTGGTATTGAGAGTTTGAAACTCAAGGCTACCTCTGCCTTCCCAGTGGAGTCGGCGCCAGTTGGCCAACAAAGACAGAAAGCACATCTGGCTACCACAATTTTCAATCAGCCACTTGCTGCCCACTTTTCTAAGATCAGGACATGTCCTAGAATGCCGATACAACAGACATGTTGGCTAATTCTTCTGGGCATGCTATAAACGAACTGCAATCATTAACCCATGAATGGGTGAGTGAAGAAACTTCTCCCTCCCTTGTGGCGAGAAGTGTGTCCCCCTCACTCGGCAGTCCTCTTGGGTGGAAAAGGAAAATAATAAAGCAAAACTGGGACTTAACTCTGTACATGACTGAGTCTGGCTCTTTCATTGAATTGGTCCCAGTTGAGTAGTCTCATATAGACACCTCTGTAGGGTAGGAACACAACAGATAATGGCAAGAGATGTTGCCAGGCAGGTTCAGACAGCTATAAGAATCCATGATTGGGATGTAACTGAACTGGTTGCAGGCAAGCTCCTGGTTCCGATTGGGTGGTAACTGGGAGACCCCAGTTCAAATCCTGGTTGGGGCTGCACCCGTCAGTCGGAAGGGACGTAGAGTGGGAGCCCTCTGTTTGAGGATGTGCCTTGAGCACAGTAAAGGGGAAGGGCAAGCAACCCCTCCTGGAAAAATATACCCTGCTACAGAAAGCAGTAAGGAAACTTTCTGCCCTAAGTGCCATTAGGCACCACAAGAGTTTGGACCAATGAAGAATCTATGCCAGGGCTATCTTCATGTCATGCCTGGGCCTGATACAGGTGTTCCGGACCAGGTGATAACTATCACATGAAGTTCTAGAGTTGTATCACACAGGCTTCCATAGAATATTTCGAATGCATTTCGAGCGCGCCAGTTGCGCCGCCGCCGAAAATTTGAATGCCAGATTCGGAGGCTGGAATCGATGTTGTTACCCGTTTTGTGTTCGAGGACACAAAACTCCCTTGACTTTTGGCACATTCCGCATTGAAATGGGTGTTTTCTCGGGTGGGTATGACATAAATAAAATAAAACATGGCATATTCCGCATCACCCTCGGTCCCAGCCCTCCCGCGGATCGGCCTACGGCTTTCGGGCGATCCTACCCATGGTCGGGCTGGAACCTTGGGTGATAGGGAATACCCCGTGTTGTATTCTATATTTACATTTTTTTCTATCCCGCTTATTCTTTGGTGGCCCATGTTGTTGATTTTCCTTGTTATATTTGTCACTTTAAGCTTAGAAATACATTTTCATCAGCTTTATATCATGAACTTCAGATTTTGTGGACAGATGGGGTGAATTTTTATGTCCGTCCCAGCAAGCAAATTTCAGGGACGGAGGGGCAAGTCCTGGAGACAGCGGTGATCCATGCTGGTCATCTTCTACCTTCTCTGGCAAACAAATTATTGGCAAATCATTAATCCTATTTCTGACGACTTCTGCTAATCAGATAGCACAATATTAGTGGGGTGTCAAGTGTCAGGTCATTAGAGTCTTTGGGCACTTTCTGTTTTACCTTTCGGATATGAAAATAATGAAAGCTCACGTAACATTCAGGATATGAATTGACAACAATAATGTATGTTGGCATCAACAGTGAATGAAAGACATTGTTTTATTAGTTTTACTACATATCAAAGATTGGCACTTCATTCTTTGAAATATTAACCTATGACTGACTGGGATAGCATGTTGGTCTATCACAGTTTACCCGTTCTTCTTACTTCCTCAAAAAAGTTAATTTGGCATGGCCTTTGATCGGTTTTGACAAGGAGGTTAAATAGGAAGTATTTTAACCTCCTTGGTTTTGACAAAACGTCAGTGGGTCAAGTCCATTGAGCCCATCTCTAACTTTAGTTAAACCTCTGTAGGAAATGTTTTGCTTCATGAAAAACAATGGTTGGTTTAACTTTTTATCTGGCTATTTTCTCTGTAGATGACTCGTGCAGATTTGAAGTATAACGATCATTCTAAGTTAAACTCTTGACCAAACAAACTTTATGACTAGTCATCAGACATGTGGCCCAACCCTCCACATGAGTGACACTCAAAAACTTTTAGAACAAACTTGTCCGCATCCCCAGAGGGTGGCAGGCTGCACTTAGCACAATACTTAAAAGAGGGCGCTGCTGAGTTCATATCAAGCTAAGATCACACATCAAACAATGAGAACTTGTAACATTTATGTCAGTCATAAAATACTTAGGAAGGGTCGGGATTCTCTTTATTTATTTTTTTCCGGTTCTGACTGGGGGTCAACATACAGGGGACCTAGGTTATGTGTAGTCTCTACCAGCCTCCGCGGGTCGCTGGGAAAATAGTAGAAATTGGCCAAATAGAGTCAATTGTATGAAGGGAGTCAGCTACAGAGAGAGGGTCCAATATTGCAACCCTAGAATGCGGCTGCGAATGTTACCCTCCATGGCCAAAGTCCCCTGGCAAATGTTCTCCCTATAGCTGGCGCGGTTAGCCTGGTAGAGACTAGGTTATATGGAGCTGTTTATATCACTGTTTCTATGGCAACAGGAATGAGGAGGACATGTTCTCCAATGTTTTTATCACTAATGTCAGATTTTTTCGTCAGCAGTTGACCTCAAAAAAGGTTAAGGTCAGCGGATTGTGCTAGGGTCAATCAGATAACCAAAAACTGTGAATTATTTTTCGGACGCCTGTTTCAAAACCAACCAACATGCAATATGACAAAACAGTTCATTGATTGAAAGGAATTTAATAGACCAAGTACATGTACATGTATAAAGAAGCTGAGATATACATTAAAATGGTCCAATGGAATCGCTTGAAAGACAGCTAGGTGGAGGAAATGAAGAACCACTAGTGCTGGCATGTTACAGATACTTTATTCTGATGACATCTGACAGTCAAATCTTTTCGTAGCCACTGAGATATGTATGTATTACCAGTTGGACAAAAACAACCTCACTATCACAGAGCCAACAATATCACATCATGTATGTCATATTTTTTGTCACTTTCACATGAACAAAACAAGCAATCCTCAAACCTATAGATACACTCATACAATTTGGCTCTAACAACATGGAAAATGAACTACCAACTGTGCCCTGGTCAGCAAACTTGAAGCCACCCAGCTACAGTTTGAACTGTCCAATTTTCTCAGGGCTTGCTACTTGGTTATTAACTTAGAAATCTGGCTTGTGTGTTACAATGATTCAACATAACATTATTCATAAGTACTAGTGAGGAGTAACTACTGGAACTGTCCAGCCCGTGCCTTGAAGGCGGCTTTGCGCTCCTCCTCGGCCTCTTTATCGGCCTTCTCCTGCCGCTTGCGCTCGTAGTCCAACCGCTGCTGCTCCTGGATCTCCTGCTGGTACTTCTCCTTGTCAGCATCTTCATTCATCTGAGATGGAGGAGGGGGTTGTTAAAGAACTGTGGTGTGAGATGTGTATCTATGAGAACTGTGGTGTGAGATGTATATCTATGAGACCTGCGGTGTGAGATGCGTATCTATGACACCTGCAGTGTGAGTTGTGTATGTTGGAAAACTGTGGTGTGAGATGTGTATCTATGTAAACCGTGGTGTGAGATGTGTATCTAAGAGACCTGCGGTGTGAGTTGTGTATGTTGGAGAACTGTGGTGTGAGATGTGTATCTATGAGAACCGTGGTGTGAGATGTGTATATATGAGACACTTAAATTTCATAAGGAAAGCAACTTTTTGGGGTACACTTTTTATTACCAGGTTCGCATCAGTTTTGGGGTGCCTAGAGGATGTCATCCATATAATCAAATCAGTGTGGTCTTACCTTGGATTCGAAGAACCCCTTGGCTCCTCCAACGCCAGCTGCCTTCTGTACTTTGATGGAGGCTCCAAACTTGCCGTGGGCCTCCACCAGCTTGGCCAGTCCTGAGCCCTCGGGCATCTCCCCCTTAAGAACCTTACTCCACAGGTACAGGAACTACAGAACAGGGAGAGGAAATCCAGGGAGAGAATGAGTTAACGTCCTTCCGATGTTAAACTTTATTTGTTTAATCACTTCGGCTGAAATCAACAACAACAAAAAAGAGAGAGAATCCCTTCTTGCTGACCCTAATTTTTTCAGTACAGTTAGTGCACTGGACCCAATTTTTTTTTCTTAGGCCTTACCCCATCCCAGCCTCACATATTGACCTCCCCTCTCATCATCATCATCCCTCACCTATCTCATGTTGCTCTCACACTCCTATCCCCTCTCATGTTGACCCCACCCCTCCCATCTCATCATGTTAACACCATTTCATGTTGCCCTCACCCCTCATGTTGACCTGTCCCATCTCATCATGTAAGCCCCACCCCATCCCTCTCATGTTGCCCTCGCCCTTCTCTTGTTGCTTTACCTCTCTCGTGTTGCCCTCACCTCTATCATGTTGCCCTCGCTCTTCTCATGTTGCCCTCACCCCTCTCATATTGCCCTCACTCCTCTCATGTTGCCCTCACCCTTCTCATGTTGCCTTCACCCCTCTCATGTAGCCCTCACCCCTCTCATGTTGCCCTCACCCTTCTCATGTTGCCCTCACCCTTCTCATGTTGCCCTCACCCTTCTCATGTTACCCTCACCTCTCTCATGTTGATCTTGCCATCCTTGTCCTCGTCCACAGCCTTTATGATGGCCTTGAGCTCCAGATGAGTCATGGGGTCGCCACGTGACTCCATCATCCTCTTCAGCTCCTCATAGTCGATGAACCCGTCCTTGTCCTGGTCACTCCTGGACAGAGGGGGAAACCACACATAATGATGAGGTGTCAGTTGTAAAAATCGCCCTTTTTTTTACAGCTTTGCAGCGGGCATTTTTGGTAGTCTTCTTCATGATCAAGCCTTGTAGGAGCAACCTCCTTGGTAGGAGCAGCGGCGGCGTTTATTTTGGGGGAGTGCTGATTCGCGATTTTTAACATATCGGGGCCAGGTTTTCAAATGCCTCTAGAGCCGCGAAGACGATCTCCCTTGGCCTGCAAAGAAAGAAGGCCCCAGACCTAGAACGTTCGAGAACGGTGACTCCATTGGCTTCTGTCGCACACGACCCCATCCGAATGATACGGCAACAGGAAAGTGCACGCCGGGCACCAAGCATGTACAATTTCTCATGCTAACCGTCAGAAATGTGCCACCCTCCGTTCTGCTGGGTCTCCCTTTTTGCTTCCATACCTAGTGAGAGCCATTAGTAACTACGGAGGATGATACCCAGGCTACGTCGTCTCAGCTCGCAACGATACCAGTTTTATTCGGACAACAGAAGAAACCCAGACTGTCTGTTGTCCTGTCCTCTCTAAACATTTCGTCGACTCGTCGTATGGTGTGTAAGGTTTATTATGATATGGAAACGTTAGGCATCTACAATTTATCCCTGTCACATATAGTAACAATGTAATTTTGCGTCAGATAGGTTACTAAGTTTACGACACAGGGCCGCTCCAGGCAAAAACGAATTCGAATACGGCTCCTTCGTTAAAACAAGGGCATACAAAATGTCGTCTTGAATTGCAAAATGATGTAAAAATAAGTTCGTAGAAAATATCTTTCAGATTTCAGCAGGGCGTTTTGATGCTCATTCTTGTAGGGAGTTGACGACTATTGAAGAGAAGTTTCTGAAGGGAGTACGGAAAAGTTAGCCTGAATCCCAGACTGTTTCCAAGGTAAGGCGTACACAAGCCAACTCCTTAGCTCTAGGGCCAACATGAAACTCTACAGCGTTAGACCCTGGGAAGGATGATAGAGATCGGAGTCTGGCATCCGGGCTACCGTAGAAGTTTGTGTAACGGTTAGATTTAAAAACGTCGCACTTACTCTTGAAAGAGTTCTTCATATTTCTTGCACTGCTCGCGAGAGAAGTAGTCTGAGAACTCGGGCCACGGGTGTGCGAACTTCTTGTTCGGGTCTTCGTATTCCCGCATCTTCTTCGGCTCCTCGGTCTCGGCCCCATCGGCAACTTTCGCCTGGCGGGCGAGTCTGTCGGCAAGTTCGTTTTCGGCCATTTCTGCGTGACGATTTCGCGCCTTCTTCTCAGAGACTGTATGGAGATTCTAGAAATCACGGTGCTCACTGCACTAACCTCGGTTTGTCACTAGTTCTCACTGCACTAACTTGTTGTTTATTGTTGTCACGGTGGTTGTTCTTGTGTCACAATAGTTTAAAACTGACGTCATAGACGGGGGGAAACGGTCATATTCCAGAATTGGTATTCGTTGTTCTCATTCTACTAGATTCTAGGCTAGTACATTCATTCCTCATAGAATATTAAGAACGCATAGAAGCGATATTTATACATTTTGTGTGTTTTTTTTCGGGCCCCGTCTACAAATCTGCACACAACCAATCATTTCATTTCAAATTTCACGGGGAAAAGATATTCTGATAGCTAACACATCTTGCTTCTTTCAAAGAGAAATTTTTATTCTCTACCGTATCCTCTATCCAACGCTGAATGCCCGCATCCGACAAACCACTTGTTGGTTTTGAAGGCTGGAAGAAATACCCAGCAGTCCATGGGGGTCAGCAGTGTAAAGATACTGTGACGTAACGGATTTATACATACAAGCTTGAATCTCCAAGCAGATGTCGAAAGAGAAGATCGTAACGTTAAACAGCTTAAGGCACCTAAAAGTGATTGATTTGATAAGCATATAAATATCAAAACTACTCATACATGTACGACGTCGTTAGAAATTGTTTGTAATCACCATGACTGGGAAATAAAGTTTATACGGCTTTTCAAAGTCCGCTTTTCCGTAAGTCTATGCCTCTATGTTGACAGATGGTCACTCAGGATTCCTTGTGCTTGTGTCAGTGGAAAAGATAGGAAGGGACCACCAAAATGGCCACATTGGCCAGGTGGTCCTTATGTAGTGTGGCCACTTTTACAGGTTTGACCTTATGTGTTGAACTTGTCAGGCAGGCATGCGCTACATGTCTACTTCCCCCTCTCTTCACTTCCTTCCTGCTTCCTTCAGAAGTTCAGAACGCGACATGAATCAACAGAAATTACCAGAGAATCCTTCCGCTGAGGAGGCTCCTTTTGCTTCCCACAGATTTCGTCGAAAACCACCTCCCTGTCCGCCAATTTGACATCACATATATCCGCCACCCTGAACTGAAGAACATGCGTTTAAGAGATCTCTAATGCAACATGCCCTGTAAAATGCACTATATATCAAGTTAACTGTGTAAAACCTGGGGGGTGCTGCGCTAAAGGTCTTTCAAACATGTTGTTCTTCACAGTGGCGGATATATACGGTAATCCTTTTGTGGATATAAATGTTTATGGAAGTCCGACACTGAGGACTAGTAGACGTATTAACGGTTAGTCTGTATGAAAATAAGTTTTGAAAAGCAGTCAGATTAATTGTCATTATCAGGAAACGGTCTTTTGTCGAGACACAACAACCTGAATCAAACACTTATATCGATAAACAGTTGTACATTTTCAGTTTTAGCCGACGTGTATGAAACGCTAGCGCTAAGTCTTTTTCCTGCCGCGGTAACATTTCCTCTTATTCTTTCACTGTTGATTCGTAGTTGGACTCATTTCAACACAATTATTCACAACGTGATAACAGTGACTTTAGGGAACACTGGTTGTTCAATACAGTTAAAGATCGTTAAACACTACATCTGTCACCGGTGAGGCGTGGTTGGGTGGGTCTGACCCAGCACCCGGCCTGCCTCAGCCCTGCTCTCCCCAAGCAGAGGAGTGGTTCCGGCTGGTTTTTGACGCGTTTTAGGCGTTTTTAACCCACAGTGTGGGTTGGCGACATAAAGAAAACGGGGCAAGATAGAAAGCCCGACAAAAATGCCGAAAAAACACGTCAAAAACCAGCCGGACCCACTCCTCTGCTTGGAGAGTACCTCAGTCCCAGCTGTCACTACCGTGAATTTGACAAGTTCGCGTGTCTGTGGTAGCAACTTGTGTTAGCTTGCATACTTGACAGTGCTTTCAAGAAGCCACTCCACTACCAAAGCACTAGCCCTCTGCTGTAGTGCTTGATGACTCCTTTGGCCAAAGGTCGTCGGACACGAAAATGGCCATCAACCTATACATCAAACACTGATAAAATCTATATATAGCCTTGCTGTATCATGTCAACAACGTGCAGTCTCAAGGTTTAGCTTCAAGTCGTGTTATGAAAGGTGCGCCGGCTATGTTCTTGTGTGTCCGTTATTATCTGAATACCCTGTCAGTAGAGTGGTAGAGAGTGAGGAGGAAGATGGTGTCACTGCCAATGGTCGTATCAGACATGACAGTTCTGTCTGTACATGTGTATGTCTATCTGTCTGTGTTATTGTAATCATATAATTTTCCATGTGATAGTCACACCGTAGAGTGACAATGGACAATGATTATGTAATGTTAATCAAGCTATGTAATGAACTACAATCATTAAAGACACAAGAGAAACTCTTAATATTTCACGCGCACGGAGGCGTAAGATTTTCGAACTCTTGTTTGCACCGTCTCTCTGCGGTCATTGTCATCAACCGCAAAGACCCCCGAGGGCGTAAACTCAACTTCCTTTGCCTTTCTCACATCTAACATCTCTACTCAGCACTTATGAGAAAGAGCTTGAACAAACAACACTACCAGTGGACTAGCAGAATCATCAGTCGCAAGGCTTGCAGAAGTGTGGCCAAAGGGCTATAGAAACGAGAAAGAGTATATGGTAGTTAAACACACACGACTACAGTGGACTAGCCCCCTGGTGCAGTGCTTACTGTGTGGCCAAAGGGCTATAGAAACGAGAAAGAGTATATGGTAGTTAAACACACACGACTACAGTGGACTCGCCCCCTGGTGCAGTGCTTACTGTGTGGCCAAAGGGCTGTAGAGGAGGAGCTGGGCATCGCACCATCATGGCCACCGAAAGGTCTGGGAGGGATTGTAATTGTGTACTATGCCACTACGTTCATGACGTCTTCAATTCTTGTGTCAAAGCGGGACAATAAAACTACAGGTTTGTCAAGGTCACCAAAAGATATCGGAACTTTGACAAGATCTTTGGACATTGAATATGACCTTTATGCAATAAAGAGCTTGTATTGTGCAAATAATTTTTTCTTAAATCATTATATAGTTGCAACAAGTTGGTAAATCAATATGTGTGCAATGTATACCGGGTTTTAGATACACAACCAAAGGGTTTTATCTGTATCAATCTCATATTTACGGAAAAGTTTGAACTATTTGCATAACACAACTTATTTATTGCCGCCTTGCGGTAACTGGAACAGGCACATAATTTTGACACTTTTTATGAGTTTCCATGCATTTGTGCTCTGATATCGACACGGACAAAAATCAATGCACACCCTCGTGTTATTCATGACATCAAGCCCGGATGGTATGACACGGAAATGGGTTACTCCTAGTTTTCAATTCATTAATTTCCTCTAGATGGTAGCAGGCCTTTCATATTAATATCAATAGTTTTTCCGTGAAATCTGAGTTGGCAAGAGTACAATCTGCCATTCAGCCGCCAGGATTTCCCGCCTTTGACGTCATCAGGGGGGCGGTCCCATGTCTGTGCAAACGTGACTCGTAGCTCGTCTGCACCTGGTTGGCCTACTCTCCAAGCAGAGGTAAGGTCGGGGGGTATTTTCGACGTATTTTCGCGGTATGTAATTTTTTTTTTGGGGGGGGGGTCTTCCTCCTCTTCCTTGAGAGGAGAAATACCGCGAAAATACCCCGATCTTACCTCTGCTTGGAGAGTAGGTTGGCCTCCTTCGCGGACCTTCTAGGTGCGGAGGGCGTTTATTTTCTAGGGGCGGTATCGAGCTCCACAACACCCCCCCCCCGCATATAAGAACAACATTCTATGTGATTAATCAAACACCACAGGGATGACAAAAGTATGTGCCCGTGCCCACATCCGTATTTTGTAAATGTCAAAGACAAAGAAAAACAACATAAGTTCATGTAACCACTTGAGGTACGTCTGTACCTCAGGTAAGGCCATCTCAAAATGAAATAAACAGTCACTGTGATATTTCCAAGTGTCAGAACGCTAGAGGTGTGAGAAAGACCGGCAACATCGCTGGCAGTAAAACCGGGGATGATATCCGCCAATTTTGTCCACATCCCATCAACGTCAAATGACTGAGTGAATGATTCGGCAGGAAGTTTCTCCTCTCGTCACCGAATGCAAGAAATGTTACCCATTACCGCCCGCTATAGAGAGCTGAAAAGTACCGTGTTGGGCTTTATACCAGTATGGGAATGGAAGATGTTTTCTGACCACACATTCACACACACACGCGCGCGAGCGCGCGCACACACACAAACACAGGCACACATACACAAACATACATACATACACACACACACACACACACTCACTCACTCAAACATACATACATACACACACACACGCGCGCACACACACACACACAAACATACACACAAACAAACATACGCATAAAGACATACAAAAACACACACAAACGCACACATACACAGACACACAAACGCGCACGCATACAAACGCACACACACTCATAGACTCACAACCATACATACACACAACCCTACACACACACACACACGCGCGCAGACAAATACATACACAACTTACGCACACATGCACACAAACGCGCACGCATACAAACACACACAAAAGAAAAATACACACACACACAAACATACATACACACAGAACAAAAGCTGCATGACCATGAGCCAGTCAAGGTCACCAGCCTCTCCGTCAACGCCATGGGATGTACGGTCCGCCAACTTCACCTGTACATTCACCTGTAAACAACGTTCTGCGTCACTGACGCACGGAATAACAAGGTTACGTGAACTTCCCACATCCGTGGACTGTGAATGTCAAGGTAATCCCGGAGGACAATAACGGCTCAGGTTACCTCAATGGCGTTATAAGGAAGAACCTCCGTGGGTACCTCAGTTCATGTTATAAAGTCAATGTCACCTGAGGTCATTTTCATAGTACAGTGGGCTGATCAAAATTAGCACGATGCTGATTAATTAGTGGTTTTGATTTTTCCTAATATCGTAGCGCTTGAGAAATGAAGCCAATTGTTGCAAAATCCTTCTTCTGTCCATCAGATGCTATGGAGAAGTGTTCGAACGCCAAAATACTGACGTTAGTAGGCGAGCTAGATATTGGGCTGGACTTTATCAAAATTATGCCCCCCTCCCCAACACACCAACAATGCCACCAATACTTCGATGTACGTTTGTATCCCTTTCCTAACGAAAAACCCAAGCAGATGTTGGAGTTGGGTTTCACCTTGTAGTGCCTAGCTAGTGGCAGATAATGCTGTTTCTGTAGAAGGGTATAGTTTACAGGCACCACCATTTCACGTCCCTTCCGAAAGAAGGGTGAAGCCCCAACCGAGATGCCCTTCCACCCAACATCTGCTTGGAGACATATGAGAAGAACGCCTTTGAAATTCATTTGTTGTTGTTCTGTGCGTACTCTCTCTACTGACGTCACTACTTCATCGGCACACAATAGTCCCTCACGTAAACGAAACAAACACTGGGTGTAACCTTATCATTCGCCACGTGAAAAACAACAACAATACCTCCCGTGAAACTCATTTTCACGGAAGTGATAAAAGACGACCGGTAACAATCACCTGATGCACATATTTACAACATCATTAGTGCTTAGTCATGTCCCGTCAGCCATAGAGAAGAATCTTACCTGTACATTTGGCAACATGCCATCGCTAAGAAATGCCCGGCGGCCGGCTTCACATTGTTGTAGAAGAGCCATGCTACGCCATGCAATTTGTACAAATAAAACGTAAGAGCCACGACTGTTGTATGCCTCTCGTTACCATACCCACAAATCTCTACCGAAGACAACAAAATGTGCAGAAATAGTTGAACATATCAGCCGACAAAAATTAAGCTACTCAAAGCTATGTGTATTCTTAACAGGAAAACTACACCATTTTGTGACGCTTAGATTTGCCTCCCCAACAGTGATATACTTGTAATCTCCAAGAAGATGTTCGGGAAAGCTTCCAAGCTGCACTTTTCAGTGTCAAAATGCGAGGCACTGAAAATGCTAGCAAAGAAAGTATATAGTATCGATTTAGCCTTCCAAAACATCTGCTTGAATGTTAATCTACCAGTACTCCCGTCCAAGTGTATTATATTATATTATGATCTCCTTTCTGTCAGTTTAAGGGTTAAGATTGCTGTAAGTTATGTAACGTTACAGTCAGTTAACGTGAGACACAAAGTTTTTGTCATTCTTTCACGTTTGTCTTTGTTGTACCTTGTGTTCAGTTCACCTTACCGCGATGTATTCTTCGGCGTCAAGCGAGAACAAATAGAATTTGTCGTGTACACTGCAAGCGTCACCTCCCACCGAGAATCTTACTGTACAACTTGTTTATTCATATTTTCATATTTTTGGTTCATTTCAGGGCAACGGGTGGCCCATGAAGGACTGTGTGTCTTTGTTTGTTTGTTTGTGTGTGTGTGTGTGTGTGTGTGTGTGTGTGTGTGTGTGTGTGTGTGTGTGTGTGTGTGTGTCAATGTGTGTGTGAATCTCTTAAAGCAAGATAACGCTTCACGCTAAATTCAGGAAGGCACCAGCTACGCTTTATGCCGTATCCTACGAATTATTTGAAAAAAATCAGAATAGCTTGACCAAGCCTGACGGAAAAGGACACACAGCCCCCCTCCAAGAAAAAAAAAGCCAGACATAAAACATTTCAAGCTGTCAGCCTAGCATATATTTGGAGAGTAATAGTGAGTATCAACGACATACAATATATAGAACTAGAATATCACAGAATGTAACAGATAGAAGGGTTACCTCTCTATATACCTATCTATATATCTATCTATGGTCACCAGAGTCTAGATTGATGACAAGGCCGCACACACACCAAGACGGGTTCTATATATAGATTAAGATACCAGACAACACTGTAGTAAGGAGTGACGTGACCTGTACATGTCTGAGAAGTGTGCATGTTGAAAAGGAAATACTAAAGTAATAGTAATATGCTGACGAGGTACCTTGGCCCAACAGATTGTTCCCGCCTCCTGCGATGTTTTGTTCTTGTTTTTCCGTAGCGAAGACACGGTAAATGTCAGACCTTACTCACATGTCTTAACCTACTTCCTGCCCTTCAGTCACCTTGAGTACCCTAAGGCCTCGGCGACGGCGGTGATTACTAAGAATCCACTATTATTCCAATGCACCTCACTTCAGCGAAATCCTTGGAGCGTGAACTCATTTTGTATGATACATCTTTTTTTACAGCCTTCTTCCTGCGTCGCTAAGGTAATTGCCGCCTTTAGAGACATCTTGAAGATGCTGCTAACCGTGTGTATGCGTCTTGACCGAGATTAACCGCGCTAGAGGTGATTCACCTAAAGAGCGTAGCCTACCGGAAGTGGGAACACAACATCGCGCGGCCGCGCGGAATGGATCCAGGAACGCTAGCTGGGGGCGTTGACTCACCACAGAGGGAATCCTGGAAGCTGGGCGGGAATACTTGGACCTGCCCGGGCTGAGTTGGAACCCAAACAACACGTACGTTCGCTGGTGAGCGGACGCGTGATAACAGCGCTCCTCAGTACCAAGGATTAATCCCACCAGTTTTCTACTCTCAAGTTGGGCGACTTACAGAAGGTAATTACGTAAGGTGCTGACTTTTAGAACCATCCGTAGCTAGCCCTGAGTTGTTGTGTTTTTGTTGTTGTCGTGCAGCCATAACTCTGTCAGCTCATGCTAAGATATCATTTTTCATACGTTACTCATTATGTATGCAACATTTGGTAACTGATCTATCTCTTTTCCTGTGAAATGGGTAATTTTCATGAATATAAGTTCCCGGTTGTGAAAAGTGACACTGTGAAACTAGAGGCGTGAGAAGGGTCGTTTTTAATAACCATTGTCATGGAACATTTGGACCTGAACTTGCTCATGTTTTCTATCTTTAATTGATTTTTTAAGATAAAACAATTTCAGGGCGACCCTCATGAACAAACATTGAAAAGATAAGCACTAGGTGCGAAGCAAATGCTCGCCATTTCTCGGAACTAGTTCGGTCATGTTCAAGTTACTGCACGTGACGTGCACTTTTGAATTTGATACCTGGACAGACTCTGAACGAGAATACCCGGTATGAAACCTACTGTCGGCTTTCGGGTCCCACCCAACTCAATTACGATAATCGGACGACATTATTACACTTGCCCGCTCTAAGGATTCGAATTCTGGGAACAGTTTTGTTAGGAGAGCTCGTGGAACTATATTAAAGTTACCAGAATAAGTTTGTGAAGTGAACCGTCTGTCCTATCAGTTTTTATTTCTCACTTGTTCAAAATGTAAGTTACGGCTTCTTTTTTTTTTTTTGTAGCTGACATATTAACGTTGGGTAACATAAATTCGGGATTTTTCCGATAATGGTTGACTGAAATCAATCTAGCAGAACAATAAACCATCCTTTTTTTCTATAATTCTGTCAGTATCATGTACTATCTTTGCACTAATCATATATATGGTAGATTTTGTCTCTAGTCGTGCTGACACCATAATATTTCAACTTGAAACTACCGTCCGCCGCACGCACAATTACGGTGCTGTCGGACAGGGGGGCACATTAATTCGGGAGAGAAGATTCGTCTTGAATATCTTACCGCTAATCACATTTTATACAACAGCTATTCGTTCCATCCTTGGCTTGAGGAGAGTGCTATGGATATAGACGTGTCCAAGTAAAAAAAATCACGAAAAAACGGCCGTACCGCACACATCAGGCCAGTTCGGGTACAACCCGTGTGTTGAGTCGGTAGAACTTCACTCAAAGTCGGCCCATCGTCATCATCGGGCAACGTGTAACGTTACATTATTCATGGGAAGTTAGCTGGATGCCGTAGCAATGGTAATACTACTATGTCCATGTGTTCCTTGTTGTGTTAGGAGCAAACTTTGAGGAAAATATCTTCCTCAGTCCACTATCACACGCAGCATTTAGACAAAAAAGTGTTCCTCACAAACCTTTGTCGTCTGCTTGACAACAGGATTCTGGTTAACAATATGGCGGCGGGAAAATACACGTGCCGTAGGTTGTAGCAACAGAGAGGAGTTCTGATGATTGATCACACTTAGAATCCAGTTGCAGGTTAGCAAAAGAGATTCTAATAAGTTGTCTTGTAAATAATTGTGTTGAGCAGGAAGCGGATGTGACATTTTTCTTATAAACCAGCCGACAACCATGTTGTTTAATTCTCCCACGAAGTCCTCAGACTGTTCCAATAAGGGACGGAGAGTTTTTGACCTCGTCGCCTTATAATCCATGCTTATCGAAACTTTTCAGACAGTGTTCTGAATACGTAAGTCTGGCAGGTTTGCATTTCTAGCGGTATTACTTATGTTGCATCTAGCACATATCCCTAAATACCCCGTTTTCGAAAAATCCCGAATTTAAGTACCCCGCGAATTTAGGTTACCCAACGTTATAGAAAATTGAATAATTTTTGTTTTGCGTACTTTCATTACGCAAAGCGTCTTACAGAATTTCCCCCCTTGGTATTATCATATAAGTGTTTGTTTCCCTGCATGTAGCTGTGTTGTTTTGTTCTCTTAACGTTCCCCGAAGCCCAAATATCCGGTGAAAGCACTTGGTCGTTATCAGTTTCTCTGGAAAGCGTTCGAATTCACCTGTCTGTTTACCTGTAAGTGATACGTCATTGTGCGTAGCTGGTAAGGTATCGTAACGACCTCTCACAGTCTCAGTGGTAACACTTCAGTCTGGCGCCTGAACCAGAAACCACGGCGTCAAGCCCAAAACAACATGATATTAGTATTTTCCATAAATCGATATCAGACATTTTCACTGTACACGGCAAAAATTTAACTATAAAACATTGGTAAACGTTAAATACTGCGGTGAAATACTACGCTGGGATGTTTGCTGAGTGTTTGCCTGTACAGAACGAAGTCTCGCGTGACTGCTCGAGAGTTAAGTCTTCCCAAAGGGAAAATGTTGCCCAGATTTTTCAGCTATTTTGAGTCACGCCAAGATATCTAAGCCTGGCGATTCAGTCTGAGAATGTTCAATACAACCCACAAGATCTATACACCGTGGGTACAATGGTTATAGATTGTGAGAGTTGGGGAGAGCCTGGCGCACCAAGGTGTTAAAACGAAGGTGTGTTCGTCTGCTCAGCCCAAACGAAAAGTTCGGAGTTCAACTCAAACTTGGTGCCACTTCTGTGAAGACACCGCCATCGCCTGACCGACTTCCCGGTAAGTCCACGAAAAGAATCTTCGCTTTCTTCGGAAGCCATATATCGTCCCTCTGACCTGTGTATATTTACGTTCTCTTACGTGGAAGCGCAGGTCGTTAAACCGAGTGCACCGCGGTGTGTTTCGGCGAAGCAGGCGGGAGCCTCGCCGCCGATTCCCGGGCTCTCCCGGGAGCTGAGCCCCTACCGCCGCCGCCGAGCTCGCCCGGGACTTCCTCCCCGATAAAATCCGCTAAAAACTCCGGCTTTTCTCCGCCAACTCGGCCCGAGAGTTGCCATTGCTGGTGGCAGGCTGGTGTAGACGGTGTGTGCGGCTGTGGGAGTGAGAGGTTAGTGTGGAGGTGCGCGGCGGCGCGGCCTATGGCAGCCCAGGTAAAGGTGTGTTCCGAGTAGAAGGCACGTCGTCATCGCTTTTTCCTGGAACCCCGGGCCCGATAAGTCTCGGGGATTCCGGCGGGCGGACCCACTGCGCATTAGCTGCAGCGCACACGCTCCACCACGCGCTGACACCGACACACGGTCCCATATTCGCACAAATTTGCCGTGTTTCTGTTGTTTTTCCCTGTGTAGAAATGTTGGGGGAAAAGACACTTGTTGAACAGACCTTGACCGCGGCTGGCGCCATCTTGTACGAGAATGTCTGTACAGGCGTTCTATTCCCACAGCGCCTTCCTGGATTCGCGACTTTCTGTTTCCTCTTCGATTTCACAAATTCAGCTGGTTTTGACCAAAATCTGTTTCCACACGCGGTAGAAGGCATTCTGTGGGGATTTTAGGAGTGATATCACCAACTGTCTGGGGTAATTTGGGAAAGAAAAGGGGCGTCACAGGGGGTTGTTGACTCAAGTACTTTTTTATGCCTACAGACGCCATTGTTGGATCAGGGCAGTTAGGGAGCCACAGGTGTGTGTGTACAGCCAGGTGGTCCAGGAAAACAGGTGTACAGCTCCCACCTGTACCTTACAGCTGGAATATATTATCATGTAGCCAGCATTGGATAAATAGTTGTGTAGCATTACTAGCAACATCAGTTAGTCAGATTGCCATTTTTTAATTTTTTTTTTGCTGCCCTTTTCAGTGAATTGTTTGAATCAATGACACAACATTGTGCACCTGTACCAAAAATGTTGGGAACTTAATAGAAAAGCAGTTAAATTTGGATAGTTTTGAGCCTTAAATTCGGTTTCCTTTCACCCTAATTTTATGTTTTGGTTGCATTAATATACTTCCTGAAACAGATCAAAATCACCTGACTTACCTTCAGCAGGTCGACCTAACATTACATACAGATATCTCTACTTGTGTGTTTGAAAACTTTCTTTAAGTTTAACTTTTAGTTTTAACGCAGTATTTGGGTATACTACGTGGTAACTTGGCTTTTGTGTGATAATTTCTGACTACATATGAAAGAAAGGCTTTGTACATGATCCCAGGTCAGTAACCTTTTACAAAGGGAGGAGTCAGGAATGAGATAATGAGGCACTAGATGCCACCGGACAACTTTTACCTGGGAAAGGTGTGCACAGGTATTGTGCAGGGCCCCCAGGTGTGGTTGACACGGCATGCATGATGGACTTGCTGCAACAACTTTTAAAACACACATGACACTCACTCACTAACATTCAAATAGTGACTCACTCACTACCTAGTGTGGTGGTAGGGAATACTTTTTTGCACATTTGCACTGTAAGATCTTGCTGGGTCAGTTACTGTAAATTCTGTTACTGTAAATTCTCTAAATTTACCTTTGCAGTGGGAGGAAAAAGAAGGTAATTCCATGGTGTTCTAAATTTGCAGTTGATACAATTCTGTATTACAGTAGTCATATAAAGGAGCATCAATTCGTGCTGGAGAGATCACCGTGAAAACAATGAAATTACTAGATGTGGGTCACAATAAGTGCTTAGATATGGGGACAGTGCATTCCATCTGTCCCTGTTTAAATCATATTGAGTTATTCAAGGTCACCACAGCTATCATATGACACAGTTTCAGATCTTGAAAAAAAAAAGTTGTATTCGTTACGTCATGATTTCAGGATAAAGAGGCACAGTGAATATGTCAAAATTTACAGTTTCTTTACAAATTGCCTTAAGAGAGTTTTTGTTTTATCATTAAACAGTATGGCACAAATCATAGTAGTAGAAGTAGATACTTGTTTCAGAGTCAGTTTATTGACCTGGAATGATAACATCAACTGGTGTTATATAAGTTCTTCTTTATTTCAGAAAAGTCTGATAGTATTTTTATTGCACCTGGAACACAACAGCAACAGGTTTTATATAGCTTCTTTTTTTCAGAAAAAAAGAATAAAATGAACCTCTTTAACATCTACATTTACTTTTTGTACAAAGTTTTTGAATGTACAATATGTTAACTATTCCTGTGCTCAAAGGAAAGCTTTCAGGGATCATTTTGTGTGGCATCAGTCATCAATAGAAAGTTAATTAACGACAAGGCAACAATAAAAGGTAGCCAGCGGTGACCTAGCATATCTAACATTCTTTTCAAAACAATTAGTGCCAAAACTTCGCTTAAGTATTAAAAAGATCATTGATGTTGGACTTATTTACGACTAGGTACTCAACATCCTGTTCGGAAAGCGTATGCTGAACAGAAGTGCATGTACAGTACAATGTACTAGTAAGAAGGACTACAGGGCTCGAAATAGTGGGTGCATGTGCACCTGTGTGCACCCAAAATTGGAGCTGTGCACTAAATTTTTGACTGTGGGTGCACTGGTGCACCTAGATATTTTGATTTGTACTCTATAGGATAACAGTTCTCTTGTACACTAGCATGCAGAATGTTCTTGAAATGTAAGTATCAGGAAAAGCAATATAACCTTTTTTTTGTACTTTATTTGATGTATTACTTGGTTGAAATTTGAAATCTGAATAGAATTACAGATTGAAGTTCTTAAGAGAGGTAATAGCGTCAAACTTATGTTTTGCTGACAATTAACTTTATTTTATGTGGTGCACCCAAAATTCTTTCTGTGCACCTAATTTTTTGGGTTGGGTGCACCAGTGCACTTATTTCCCAAAAAGAATTTCGAGCCCTGGACTATGTGGACTTTCTAGGAAGCCTTCCACCCCCAGCATCAGATATTGTTTCGTTCCATGTACTGTAAATGGATTTCAGTTCGCGGGATTTAATTTCGCGGTTTGGAGAAAAAGGTGTGTTGGCTGTGGTTTCATGATTGTGGTTGAAACAAGCGAGCCGAGCCGGCGGTCAGAAGACAGAACAGGCATTTCCGCAGTTGTTTTTAAGTTTGCGATAAAGCCACCACAAAAATTGTAAGAATTACAGTTTATTCTTGAGAGGACTGGGAAAATGGCCAACAAAAGGTTCCACTAAAAACCTGCAGAACCAGTTCTAACTAGGTCTAGTTAATTGTTAACTAGTTGGGTGTCAACACCAGGTGACCATGTGTTGTGACTACTTTTCTTAAACAAACAAACACACCCTCTCTCACCTGTTCAGTTTCTTCTTTGGAATGAATATTAGTTACTGGGAACTTAGTGAACCTAAAACTTAAGTTCAAGTTACAAAGTGTTTGCTCCCCTGTCCTTCCTAACATATATACCTTTTCTTACCCCCTGTTCATTGTAATACACCTAAATGTTAAAAAAATTATATTTTCTCAATACTTCATCATTTTGAGTTGAAACTTGTCCTGGAGGCGAAGTCAACTTTTTGAACCATGAAAGTTTCCGGTGTATGTGATAACACGAGAACATACCTTCCTTTGTTCGCTTCCAAGAAGATGGCACCTAAGTAGAATACAGATGATTCAACTTTCTTACTAATCCGGCATCTTTGACACATGAACCGTGCAGTGAGAGTCAGACCTGAATATTTTCTAGTGATCAGAGAAGATAGTTTTGCACAATCATTTGCTGTCTATAGTTGAAGGGAAGGTAGAGGTTGCCGTATATATGTATGTCTGGCGTAAATCATGGTGAGTGGCCAATCGACACTCTACTTTATTTTGAAATGCTTTAAAAGATTACAGCAGTTATTTGTTGTTTCAGTTATGAATTTCAGTTTGCAGTCTTTGAAATATTTGTTGTAGCATGTGTGACAAGGAAGGATATACTATAGTAATAGTAAAAGTTAACATTAATTTTACACCATATGACTATAGAAACAGCTGTTTTAGTGTCAGGGCTGTACAGGTGTGCATTTCAAGATTTCATATGAAACAGCTTTGGTCGTAGCTGTGTTAGATGTGGCTTCAATTTGCCTGGAATTCAGCCGCAAATGCCATATCCGTTCCAATATACATTTTCATTGTGTTCTAAATTCTAATGTACCACAGAATTGCTTAACTGTGAACTTAAAACACTGCACAAACCTCCTTCTCCCTACCACAAAATTAGGTCCTTGCGAAATATAAATGGACTTACATTATGTCTTACCTGCCCACGACAGTTTAAAAAAAAGTTAAAGTCCTTCCCGCACTAGCGGTGCATAGGGCGGTGCCCATCTCTGCTTCAATACCCCTTGGGCCACACAGCTTGCAATCACTACTGTAACAGCGATCTGTACCATCTTTTAAGTCTTTCGTGTGACTTGGCCAGGGATCGAACTCAAGGCCTCCTGTATGCAAGGCGAACACTCTACCCACTCGGCCATTGCACGCGGTTACCCTTGACAGATGTACCCTTAATCATCCAGAGTGTTTCTGTATAGATGCAGTGAAGTTTACCTGTTGCAGCTGTGTACCTGCATACAAGGTCACACCTGGTACAGGTATGACATATTCACCTGTAAACAAAGTTTTCCAATTCTGACTTCATTTTTTTCATCTGAGCTAATGTTGCTTTTTTAAACCAGAATTTAGAAAGTTGAACTTAATAGCTAACTGGCCTTCACAGTATGTTTAGTCAGTATTCTTTTCTGAAACAAATTGCCACACCTTAAACTGCCACACCTTGTGCTTTCACTTTCTGCAATGGACTGTATAAGTCAATACTATTTCCCCAACATATATACACAACACATTTATCAAATTTATACTGATGTTGGGTGCTAAAAACTGCTACCTTTCCCAATCACCTTATAGTTATATTATTTGCAGCTCCCCTCACTTGTTTAGTTTCACCCTTCACACACACAAGTTGTCTAATACACTAACGTCATTAAAAATACTCCTGGATCCTGGACAGTGGGGTCAGTAGACACATTAGACTGTCATGCGCACACGCCTGAGGCTTGATAAACAAGCATGTGATGTTTCCAACTGAGTGAAAAACACAACATATGAGCTCTGAATTTTATGTTCGCTGTTTGTTGTACCAGGATGTGAATACAATGCCTCGTGACTAGAATACAGTCAAATAAAATTGCAAGTTTTCCTCCCAGCCCTTTGTTTTCAGTTGAACTTACTGAATTTTTGCAAAGATTAATTTAATGTTGAGATAAATTTAAACTATATTGTAAATGGAGGAAAGGCTCTTACTTAACTAGTCTTAGCACTTACATGTAGTTCTCTCTTGAATGGAGGAAAGGGAAGCCCTTACCTCATAAATTGATTAATACTGAGCTCGCCAATTGCCATCCAAACAATATCATCATAAATGTGAAATGAAAACAAGAGTTCAGCAACCCCATTCGTCAAGCAACATTATTAGTAACTATGGAAATCACCTAATATGCATGATATATGACTTAAGATAATCAGTTCTGCATAATTTGCATATGTAACAAATGTCCTAATTTGCATAATTTACAATTACCATTAAAGTGATCATCATCATCCCTTGTTGACTCATCTTGTTTCAAAGTTTTCAACTAAAACAGCCCTGTAGCCTGACTAAATCGCGCTCCCATGGCTTGGGTGGGGGTCATTAACCTCCGCCAGCGAGAGCATGTGTAAACACAGGCTAAACACACCAGTCCTACAGTTCCAACAGAAGCTGCTGGTGGGCCCAAACTTATGTCACTTAATTGTCCAGAACAGTACAAGATATCAAAGCCAGAGTAGTTCTGCTGCGGTATCTACAAAAGCAACCAGGGGGCCCAGAATCTTAAATCATGCATTTCTTCATTTTGCAAACACCTACCAACAGACCAAATATCATAAACTTAAGATTCATCCAGTCGACTTCTCAAGTTCTCAGCAAAGTTGATAAAGTCCTTTTCTCTGTTCTTCCCCTGCAGTTGAATGGTTCAAGCCGACAAGATGACGGCGATTGCGTTGGAGGGGAGCTTCATCTACCGCTCCCCCCTGCACAGTGGTAGCGTCCTGGCCGCCCTGAATGTGCTCTGGAAGCAGCAGGACCTGTGTGATGTCACCATACTTGTGGATGGTAAGGGTCATAAGTCAAAGTTCACTGGAGCAAAAGATCAAATGTCAACAAGGGCAATATGAGCAACAAATTCTATGACATTGAGGAGAATATGAAATAAGTTTAAGTTGTCGGAAAAGTTCTATGACCTGTGTGATGTCACTATACTTGGAAAGGGTCAAGTGGGGTCAAAGGTTGTAACAATGCATGTTGGGACACATTGAGCAGAGGATGAACATCTGAGAAGGAGCTGCTGCGGGCGATGTCTTAGAATTTGTTGATATATACTAGCACAAGGAGCAGGAGCATGTCTACTTTGTTGTTATGTATATTCTGAATTGTTTTTCCATCGATCAGTGCAGAGGTCTCAGGGTCAAAAGCATTCATGGCTTTGAAAACTTTAATGGTGACCGTTTTATAAAATGGTTTATTCCGAATACGAATTCTTTAATTTAGAATTTAGACTATAAGAGAATTCCACCTCAAAATGTGAACAGTATGTCCTCCTGATCTTGAGGTTGTTTTTCTGAATCAGGGAATACTAAATGGCCTTGCCAGGGGCAGTAAGCGCATCGTCCATTTCATTCCATGCATAGACAGTTTGTTTACATGTAAAGCGGGTGACCTCGCTCAGGCTCGGGGAACGAAACAATGCTCACATGTAATTTGATGTATGATAATGATCTTTGTTGGCCTTTAGAGGCTGGAATTGTTGAGCCCACAATGGGTGCATCAGACACACCTGACCAGCAGCCTTGCCCTTTGACAGGTGCTAAACAATGCAAAAGTGACCTGAGCTGTTGTGCTGTACTAAATATAGAAATGAACCCGGATTAACTCCTTGCCACATAGTTGCAACTAGGATCTGGTTCTGTGATAAAAGCAGTCGATAAATCATTGGCCAGGTTAAAGTCTCTAAGGTTGCATCATAAGAACCTTAATGATGGTTTTTACCAATAATCAATCATTCTCCGGATCCAATGATATTCTGAAAAAAAACTCAGGAAATTTAAATTCACAGTGTCAATGAATGCATTGAGGTAAACAATCATTTTGTTACAGAGAAAGTCTTGAGATTGTGGGAGGCTGCATGACAACATTGCTGTTTCCTGCATCATTCTGCATCTTAGTTATTACTTTGAATGTTATTATCATCATAATTAGCAATCTGGATTGTTTGTACTGCCCTTCATGCATCAAATATCCAGAACTATTTTCTAACAACATATTACCAGTATTCTTCTCTGTGCTTTTAGATGCAGTTTGTTTTGAGTGTTTGGGCCAACAATTGCTATTTGTGAATGGCTTGTGCAATATCAGCAAATTATTGAACATTATTCATGTTATTGTTATTGCTCACTACTGTCTTGATAGTAATGCATAAACGTCATTATGAATCATTAATAGACCAGTCACATCCACAAAAATATTGACAGACATACATATCAGCTCTTGATTATTGGTTGAACTGCTAAGAACTGACGAGATTGGGCTATTGAACTGCTTGCACGTTATATGTTGTTGCTTGCTGTTGTCATGATGGTAATGCATGGACTTGTTACCTTGTTCCCAGGTTACCACCTACAGGCCCACAAGACCGTGCTTGCGGCATGCAGTGCCTACTTCCGCGGACTGTTCACCGACCCGAAGCGGGAAAAAGACATTAGCATGGTAGAGATGCATGGAGTCAGCGTCATCGGCTTTAAGTCCCTGCTGGATTTTATGTACTCCTCTAGCCTCACGCTGAACGCACAGAACATCTACGACGTCCACAATGCTGCCACGTTCCTGGGGATGCAGGAAGCCGCCCAGGTCTGCATGCAGATCTTTGACAAGGCTGCAAAGACTGAGAAAGGGGTCGACGAGACACCACAGCTACAGGACAAGGTCCTTTGGGAACCCTCCACAGAAGTACGGGTGGGTGCCAGAGGCAGCGCGGCGGGAACCCCCATGCAGTCCCCGTCCCAATCTCCACAGTCATCACATTCTTCCATCACCAACAACACCCCCACACGGTCACCAATGTCAGCGTCGCCTCAGGCCGCAGCAGTCCCAAGTAGTTCGGACTCGCCGCTGGATCTCACGGCCAAGAAAGTCACACCTACATCCACACCCGAGCCCCACCCACCAGCTCCCACAGGCCCCCTGCCTCCTCCCCCTCTACAGATGCTGCCACGCTTCCCAACCGGCATGAACGCCACCGGTGAGACCAACATGAACACCACCCGTGCCTTGCTGCTGAACTCCAGGCACCACTACGGAGTACCCAACCCCACCACGACCATGCCTCCTCCCCAGGCTCAGCCCGTGGAGGGAGCTGCCAAGAGAAAGAAGCGCTCGCTCTCTTCCGTCGTCAACAACCTGGTGGAGTCCAAGTGCAAGCAGGACGAACCTGCCCCCTCCCATTCCAGCAGGAACCAGCACCCAATCCAACAGGTCGAGGTCAGGAACAGCAACTCCTTCACATACCGTAGTGGGAGCAACGTGGGGAGCATGATCGTGACCTCGTCTGCCCCCACTCCTGTATCGTCCAGCGCCAGCCAGCCGATTACCATCCCTCCCATCATCATTAAAGACGTGTTCAGCCTCAATAACAACTACATCAACAATGCTGCAGGCAGCCAGAAAGGGCCGCCCCTGTTCTCCGGCAAAGCCCGACCGGCGGGGTTCAACTCGCCGCCGACCAGTATCCCCACCAGCCTCGGTCTCCCCCCACCGCCTGCAGGCCACAACGGCATTCCCCGGCCACAGTTCCCTCTGCTGCAGGGGATGCCGATCATGCCGCACCACATCCCCACATCCATCCCCCAACCGCTACCTGGACAGCCCAGAGGACACATTCTACCACAAATGGTGATGCGACTTCCAAACAGCCAGCCTGCTCTGAGGGGGCCCGTGCCACGTCAGAGGAGCACAGCCCGACAAGCCTACAAGTTCCACCAGTACGTGCGACCCCCTCCCCAGGATCAACAGCCCCCGCTGAGAATGGATGACGTCCGTGTGGCTCAGAGTCAGAAGGACAAGCAAGCTCCCCTGCCCCATCAGATCAGAATCCCTCAGGCGGATACGGCAGACAGAGGCAGGATAAGGATGGACAAAATGGCACTGCTGAAGCAACTTCGTGAACCACAACAGCTGCCGTCACCAGCCAAACCAGCCTCTCAGCCTGACCCGGCGTCACCTTTTGGTCTGGTCAGCATCCCCCCTAACCGCCCTCCTGCCAGCATCCCCCCTCCCCAGCCCAGGAAGGAACAAGAGCCATTCCAACAGGACGACCAGCAGACACGTTTTTACCTGAACCTTGTAGACTACAGGAACAAGCATATGGAGAAACACCACTCTGCTCAACCTGTCAGTGTCAGCGTCCATTCCCCCCCACAAAGTCATCCCCACAACAGTGCTGAAACCACACCTGCATCCCAAAGTGAGGCGCCCCTTCCTACATACCCACCTCTGCCGGTCGACCCCCAACATGCCGACCCCCAACCTCTGTCCCCGCCAGAAGTAGACCTTTACCAACCAAAGACGCAAGGTGCCGAAACGGCAAGCGCTGGAGAGACAATCATCCTCATGCCGGAAGACTTTCAAAAGAAGAACAAGAGAAGACATACTTCGAGCACCGAGGAAAGCTCCAAGAAGCCCCGACATATCAGTATGGAGGAAGCTGTGCACGCCTCCTCGGCAGTTTCCATCGATGGAAGAGAGGAAGAGTCTGTTACGAGTGTCTCCAGGCCACGTAGCATCTGTAGTGACCCTGGTCTTCCCACAGAAACCATGAGGAAGACCTTCACGCAGGCCAATGAAGATTCTGCTGCCAGTGTGTGTTCATCTATGTCTTTTGATGAGCCCCAAGAAAACGGACTGTCCACCAGTATCGATACAGTACGCTCGAGGCACTCCTCTGAGCCATCGGACATACACGATTCCAAGAAGAACTGCAGAGATCGTTCTAAAGTCTTTGATTTGAGCCCTCAAGAAGAAGATGTTTTCCCCAAGCCTGTTGACATGTCTCACAAGGAGGAGGATGGGGATTACCGGCATGAGGGGGAGGAGGCAGGCGTCACGTCCATCCAGGAGGGCGACTCCTACAGGTGCAGCACCTGTAACAAGTCCTTCACCGACCATGACCAGTTCCGTGTTCACGTGCAGGAAGAGCATGTCAACCACAAGGTGCACGAGTGCGAGAAGTGCCACGCCACTTTCAAGTACTCGGGGGCGCTGAAGACCCACATGCGCGTGCACACCGGGGAGAAACCATTCGCCTGCGACAAGTGCGGATCCAGGTTCACCCAGCTGGGCAACCTCCACCGCCATAAGAAGACGCACGACGGACTGAAACCGTACCAGTGCGGGCTCTGCAACGCCCGCTTCACGCGCCTCGGGAGCGTCCAAGAACATCTCAAAATCCACACGGGCGAGAAGAAGCCCTTCCAGTGTGAGGTGTGCACGGCGGAGTTCACGCGCCACGGGCACCTGCGGAACCACATGAGGATCCACAGCGGGGAGCGTCCCTTCTCCTGCACGGTGTGCGGGGCGCAGTTCCGACACCCGGGCGGTCTGAAGCAGCACAAGAAGATCCACCAGCGAACGTCGTTCGAAACCAGCCCCCACATCTGTGAGTCGTGTGGTGCCCTCTTCACGCGTCTCGGCGACCTACGCACCCATCGCAAGCTGCACGACGGTGGTAAGGCCACGCAGGAAGAGCTGGATGGAGACATGTCGGACTGAGAATGTGCTAAAAGCTGATGCAACATGCAAAATGCATCATGCATCGTCCTGCTAAATGCCCAACTTATTGGACCACGAACAATAATTGGACAATCAAATCTCTATGAAGAGTATAAATCAATTGTTTTGCTGCATCGTTTTCTTTTAAATGAATTGTGTGTCTAAGAAATGCTTATAGCATGGAATTGAATTGAATTTGTAGTGTATTCAGAGCTATGGAATTTGTACATATCATATACGGACTGGACCAAATATTTCTTACAGAGTTTTATAAGTGGAATTGTTGTATTTTTCTCCTGGAGTCTTCCTGAAGTGTATTGTGTATATAAAATAACAGAGGAGGCAAACAATTCATTTTTAGTGATATACCAAAATATTCTGTGGGAAGCCACACACAGCATGAACTACCTAACCTTTTTCTGGTAGAACCATTGAAGTGCCTGCTTCAAACATGACAAGATTATATTTTATCTGAGACTTATGATCATGAATATAACATGAATTGTTTGGCACCTTTGACTTTGATAGAAGCTAGTTTAAGGCCAGTCACAGATATCCATGGTGTTGGTTTTAATAAGAGATTTTTGTATTGCAGAAATTTCTCTATAATGACAGTGAAGGAATAGAAAAGATATGTTATACACAGTCTGCTCAGAGATGTTGTTGTGTTATGTTGCTTTTTGCAACAAAGACGTTTGATTTGGGCAAGCAATAAGAAAACTGTTTATGTTTGGGGTGAAGTTTGTAAAACTTGCATGTCAGTGCACTTGCTTACATGTGCACACTTTTAAAGCCGAGTGTCAAAGCTGGACTGGGACTTGAACTCCTAACCTGTGAACCAGTCCTCAAAATCCTTTTTGTCATTTGAGTAAGTACATTTCAAACAGAAATGTTTTTTAAAATGTTTTTTGACAGCCTTGTCTTAAAAACTTGTTTTCATTCGCAGTCAGAGCTCCCCTGCCTTTAAAAAATATAGAGTGTTTTTGGACAAAAAGACTCGCTTCCTGTACTGTCTTAAGAAGATTAAAAAGACTTACTCAGTCCAGCCACACCTATATGATTTGTCTTTACATTTTGGCATAGTGCCTGACATGTCAACTTTAATGTATTATACTCCTAATGAACTTCCTCTTGACAAGCAAATATTGTTCCTAACAGCTTACTTCCTCTTTCATACAATCAGATGACTCAGAAATGGTAGAACGTTTTAGCCCTGAATTTGATCGTGACATTATGAGGCAGATCTGTTTCTGAGGGACAATATTTACATAACTTCAGTTCCCATAATGTGATATCTAGTAGTTGCTATATCAAGAAATTACTGTATGATTTGATGATAATCCAGAATCTGTGATGTTAAATGTGTGAAATGACTATGAGTCATGATGTGATAGTTTGACTATATGACATATCAGCCATGTTGTTTACGTAGCCAGGAGTATGCTCAGTCTTGTGTTGTTTGTTTTGTGTTTGTATATCCTGGATACCAGGTTTAAAACGTGTCAAACGCTGAGCAGTGACTTGACCTACCCGTCTGGGTATATTGTGCCATTGTTTGAAACACAAACAGGCGTCTACCGTGTGGGAATGTACCACATATCTTCTATTGTACAAAACTATGCAACCAGGTAAAAGACACTGAAAGTGGGCCTGGGGATCAACCCATACTGCTTGCAGAAGGGGTGTCTGGAGATATATTTAACTGAAAGCTATAGTACCTTTTCATGAAAAGTTTATGAAATTTGCCCTCCCCCCAACACCTGAAGTGGTTGATCCCTACAGGTTCTTGTTGGACCTGTTGCTAAACTGACTGATGGTTTCTATGGCAACCCTGACACATCACCATCAATCAGTTCTGTCTCTGCCACCATAAATGTACAGATGAAGTAGCCTAGACTGTAGGATAATGATGTTTGTGGTTGAAGAATGTAAATATCTATATGGAGATATCTATATGATCTTGTTCCAACCACTTTCTGGAAATATTTTTACGCCTGCTAAAATGTTTAGAAATCCAATTTTACTGTACATTAAGTATATTTTCCTGTGATCATTGATACCAAGGAGATTATCCTTGTTGATACTGTTAAACAGTATGCTAAGTACTATTGCATGTGGGTCAAGGCTTTGCTTAAATCCTTTTTCTTTGTATGTATCATGGGAACATTGATATTGTGAATACTTTCATTCCAAAGCCCTATTCAAGATTTAATTTTTTTTTTGTAAATTAGGATATTTAGATATTCACCTAACGTTTGGTGCAACTTTGGCTGTCAAAAAATTGGAGACTGAAATGTATAATTAAATCTTTGATAATGTTTAAAAGAAGTACATGTACTACCAATGTTGTCTAAGACCTGAACTGCTCTAATGTTGTAAACTAAGGCCTTTTTATTCGACATGCTTTTCTTTGTAGGTGAGGAAGAAGTGCAACGAAATGTAGGTTAATTACTATTGTATGAAAATGAGAAAGAAACAAACAAGAGGTGGGGTGGAGTATGTAGGAGTTAATGATAGGGCGAGAAATATTTTCCAACACACCCTCCAGCCAGGGCATAGTGTCTTACATGGAAAAATGTCCTGGAAAAAATGTGACATCATTCTCTTGTAGCTTTCTTAATGACCCAGAAACTTTGCTGCAGTGTGACCCAGATTGAAACCTGGCCTTGGTGTGAGGGACCACCTTGTAGTGTTCCCTGTGTTTTCTATGTGTTTTACCTTGTTAGTAGGGTATTTAACCCAGGACAGTGGCCAATCTATTGCATAGACAAGTGTAGTCAAGAGGTAGCTTTGCTATTCGCTCAGCCATGTTTGTATGAGAAGTGTAGACTGAATCAGTGTTTGTGCTGTTGTGCCTAAAGAGTGTTTTATACGGAATTGACAATCACTGTAGAAGACTGTATATTTTTGAGATGGGAAAAAATTCTATAAGCAGAGAGCCACTGTCGGATGAACTGAGAATGTATATGTATATTTTTGTGATGAAGTTTTCCTGCTTTGTGGACGGGGTTGCTGATTGGTGTGCCTTGAATTCTGTTGACCCAGAAGAATAAAAAAAGGTTGGAACTAAGACAGCTCTCTCTTTGATTGAGTCATGGTTGTTGTTAGCATATCGTGATATTTAGCCATTATAGACGCAAGGCCCACAAATAATACAATGGGGAAGATAGTAATATTTCTTTGCTGGGTAATAGACCGTTCCCATAGCCTGCCCACCTCCATCAAAATGTAGAAATACAAAATAAAAACATAAGTGCAAATAGTTGACGAACATGCAACCAATCTCATTGGTTAAACTGCTAATATTGCTATGTTATCATTGCAGCTGAACTGCTATACTTGTGATGGACAGTCAAAATATTCTATTCGATTGAAGATATAAATCAAAACTGAAAAGTATATTAACAAGGCTTGGGTGAGCCTTTGATACGACACACCGATTTGAATACTCAATTCTTTCTCAAATTCATATTGAACTTATTCCTCATCTGAACAAAAAGGATTGCATGCACCATATAATGATACTTACAAGTACCAGTTAGGATAAGAATGTTACTGGTGACAGCGACATCTGGCAATAATCAAGTAAACTGCACCTGCCATTTACCTCGAAGGTACGACAGGTTGCTGTGACGTCATAACCTTCCCAGTATCCTTTGCGGTAACCTTAAAATGCGGAAGTAAGGTGCAACTTTGCTTTGTGACTTCGAAACTGAGTTCCTGATACTTTCGTGAGGTCTATTTGATCATCTAAAGCGCCCTGTTGGTAGGAAACATGGAAAAACGGCACCGAGAGATACTCAGAAGGAACAGAATTTTCTTGTTGGACAACATTGAGTCTTTAGACCGACTGTTAGCGGAGTTACTTGCTGCCGATATCCCTATCGTCAACGACAGTATGGTGGACTCAATACAGGTAAGCGTTAGAGGTAACATCGTGAAAACAAAATGAGTCACTGCAACTTAGCTCAACATTTATGATAACAAAGATTACTATACAGCTAAGGTGTCAGTTAAGGTTCAGATGACACTTTCCTGGATCGTCAGAGGAACTTCGATAATTGTGTACAGAATCCGCAGTCTCCTTGTTGGTTAGTGAACAACGCGTCACTGTGATGTTTGGCAGTGGTCTGTGCCACTTTTGAACTATCGGAATAGTACATGGTATGCTATAAGCAGCAATAAAGCTAGTCACGGCGACTCTAGTGGGAAGACGTATTTGTATATTTCACCATTTGAATAGCTTACAAAAATCCATATCACTACTAAAATCAACAAACCCACTTACGATAAAAAACGTGGGTCTCTTCATTTCCCACTGCCTTCAAAAAAGAAGTCAAACCCAACCATAGTCAACCTTAGTTAACTTAGAAATTTCACAGAAGTCTAGATAACTATTTTTGATTATATTTGTATTTCCATGTACTTGTTTGTCTGCAATTAGCCTTCGGGCATGAACTTGCAATAAAGTTATTATTATAGTGTTGAAGACACTGTATAATGTACAACTAAATACGTCTTCCCACTAGAGTCGCCGCGGCTACAATAAAGATCGTGTCAGTGTTACAAATCTGATTCAACGGCAGTCCTCCAATAGTATTGTTCAGTAATGACCTCTAAAACTAACACTGGCCAACTTGATATGTAACTAGTTAACTTACGACAAGTCATCATGCCGGTGATAGCATAGACACATGACTCCTGGCATCTTTTATCAGTCAAAGCTCCATTTTTCTCTCAAAATTAATTTAATTACACTCCCTTTTCCTGTATTGTTTTTACATTTCTGTTTACCGTAATCAGAGTAACCCAACAAAAGAAAGGAGGATCAGCGCACTCCTGGACCTCCTGCCCAGACGAGGCCCGACGGCGTTCTCAGCCTTCTGCGCCGCCCTGCGCAGAACAGACCAGGGCTTCGTCGCGGACCAGCTCGAAGGTGTGACGACTGGCGTGGAGAAGAAAATGGAAACCCTGACTGTGAGTGTACCACCAGGTGGGTAACCGCTCTTCATGAGAGTCTGTTCGAGGGATTAGATTGCATTTACCACAGCAAGTAGAACAAATACTCCGACAGCACCCTCCTTTATCAGCGCTGAAACCCGCTCGGGAAATATCGGGTCTGCTGGGAGGATACTCCGACAGATGCTCATGGCATTGCTGTTTTCTGACTACACTTTTAATTGTGACCGTTGTGACATAGTTGCTGATACAAAACTAAATATTGGTATACCAAATTTTACTTTCAGAGGAAAATCTTGATCAGGTAGATGTGATACCTCTGGACGACAAGGAGGGCCCCATTCCAGTCCTGGTGAAGCATTGCACGCCTGCATTTGCGCAGGAGACAAGGATGAAGCACAAGGTCAGAAACAGTACATTTAGACTCTCGCACGTACCATCTTCTTTCCAATGCCACTTTTTATGATCTTCGAGGTAACAAGCTCAGCAGAATTTAATCCTAGAAACTTTACCTCTCCTCAGCCGTACAAGATGGAAGCCAAGCCTCGAGGCCTCGCTCTCATCCTCAGTAACACCAGATTCGGTCAGACAAGTGGACTTCAAGACCGGAAGGGAGGAGAGGTTGACCTTCTCAATGTACAACATCTACTCCTTGGACTTGGATTCCAAACGTTTCCAGAAGAAGATAAAAGTGCAGAGGTACATATAATAGAGGTGTGATGGATTAAAGAAACAGAGGTCTATAAAGTTGACTCATTCCACTGTATGTAACAAACATGATGTCAGAAGCGTAAGTTGTGCACTGAATTGAAAACCGAATGACCAAAAATGTTTTATTTTGCACAGTTTTATTCTTCCTCAGCTATCAGACTTAGTTTTCTTTCCTTTTTTCACCCTATACGTTTAATCGTTGACATGTACCCATTTACGCTTAGGATATGTGCTCGATTCTGAAGAACTTTGCCGCTAAAGAAGAACACAAGGCAGCCGACGCCTGTATCGTCGTGCTGATGTCACACGGTGCACAAGGTGAAATCTACGGCACCGATGGAAAGACAGTCGAGTACAGGGATATCTTCGCGGTATTCGATAACAAAAACTGTCCCGATCTACAAGGAAAACCAAAGTTATTCTTCATACAGGCCTGCAGAGGAGGTCAGTAGGCTTTAAATGGGTTTCAACGTGACGTCACAACACATATGACCGCCATGTTGGCATTTAGAATATATCAAAATAATGAATTAGTGTTTTTTTTTAATCTTTGGACCGACTATTACTGCATTCTGTATTCTTCGGCTATTGCCTTCTTGACTGGCGAGTCGTATAGCAGAAGCCTAGTCCTCTTCTAATTCTGTTTCAGTTGTACCGCGTACCGTATGTCTGGGTATTTTAATGGAGATGTATCATAAGTAGATAACTTATAGATTGCATAAATTTGCCAGTGCATGTCTACTTGCTTGTAAAAATAGAATCAAAAGTAAGATTACATTTGATTGAATTTAGACGCTGTTGACAAGGGCACTGATGCGCCAGATGCTGGAAAGATGCAAGACCTTCTGGGGCCGAAGTCACGGGGAACGGACCAAGCAGACGCAAAATCACCCTTACCTACTAGATCTGACATGCTGTTCAGCTATGCCACACAGCCGGGTAAGAAATGTGTTCAATTGTGAGAGTTAGCTATAGTAGAAGTAACAAATTCTTTGTGAATAGTCTACACATCAACAACTGCGAAATGTCAACATTTGTCTCATCTGTTTTCTTTCTTGCGACCATTGCGGTTGTATGGCATCATCCGCGGATCCAGAGGGGGGCGCATCCGGCGCGCGCCCCCCCGTTCGCGCCGTCAAAAAAAAAAAAAAAATACAAGCCGACCGGCCAAAACTTTTGTTGAGGGCAAGGCTAGAGGCCGAGGATCAACCTTGTATTATTAATCCGCTCAGAAGAAAAGTTAATTCTAGTTCTTGACTTCAGTATAGATATTATTAGACTAATTTAGAGATTAGGCACTGCAACGATACAAGACTTACCTTCCCGCCAGCCCAGAAAGCGGCGCTGGCAATCGAGGTCCGGGGCGGGGTCATCCTCTCCCGGTAAATTTAGTTAGGATTTTCAAGCCATCAAAACATATTCTGGTTGTCATAGGTTTTATTATATTGCTTGCTTTGTCATTGTTGCCACACAGCTTAACAACTGTCGAGCAAAAAAGTTCATTCATTCATAAACGCAATTTAGAGGCGGTGCTTTAAATAGGAACGACTCCAAAAAAAAAATGCTTTTCAATACGCTGGAAATCAGTAGACTATGCTGTCACACACGTTGCTGTATTCTTATCACACGCTGTTTTATTTTATGTCGCTAAGACCGGGGGTTCCCCATGAACGTTACTAGCATGGAAAGGAACATGTAAGTAAACATGAACTTACAAGTAATATTCCCAGACTGTAGTTTATTTACAAACATATCGGTACACTGACAACCAGCGCGACCAAGTATGAAATAGATCCATTTGTGGGTCAAAGACGAGCAGGGCAAGTAAATTACCGTCAAAAGAGTCCACATGACATCAACGCCGGTTCAATGTTGGGTCGATGCTAGAAAACTAATGATCCTCCGGTGGCAAAATCGTAACCGCTAGCCAAGACAGCCATATATACAGCCATGGAGACTTAAGAAAGTTGTGTCTCTACATAAAAGCCGCGTGCTTCGGCTCTCTTCGGCTCCCAGTTTGGTTTCACCCTGTACGTACTATCCCCGTTTCCTGAGTATGCGTCGTGCAGTCGTGCTACTTGCCAAATATGAGCTAGTATTTGCGTCAAATTGAGCAAAATCGCGACACAACTTTGGACAAGATGGCTGTACGTGCACTCAGCTATACCATGGTGCCAATCTGATTGACACCATGGCTATACTCGGTGTGTTCACTGCATCCAAGCATAAAAGAGGGAGATCGCGATCACATTGCATGTTGATACACGTTGTAATACTTATGTATAAAATCCTTGGATTATAAGACGATTGGGTGAGATTTAAGTGATTTGTATTGATTTCTGGAAATCTTTAATTGTTTTTATGTATCGATGTGTTTGCTTTTGTGCTTTGTTACGTTGTGATGCTATCAACATTCAAGCATTTCGTGACTTTCATGTTTGGCGCGAGTTCGTCCCAGTTCAAGACATAACCGCTTGTAGAATCTTTAGCACCGCAAAAGTCCGTATTGTTGCTATTAAAAGGGCACAATGAGGGACAACAGTACCATATTTGATTGTTGTTTTTTTTCGAGTGAAACTTCCCCACGTATGGCCGTCGGCACTTTTTTGACACGGAAAATTTTCCTAGAGATTACGGGAGGCGTGCCGCACAGCGGCCCGGCGTGAGTTTGATGTTTTTGAGCTGTGCCGCGCCCCGCTCCCGGTCATGGACTGCTAACAATGCGTAACAGAGAACTCTGGAAGTTCACCGTTCTTATGAAAACAAGGCTGTTGTTCCTGTAAGATTCCTGTACTACTGTTGACGGTAATTAGCCTCCCTTTTTAATTTATTTTGGACGCAGTCTCATTTCGAGACTCAGAGGCAAATCATGGTTGAGGAAGGTAGTTACGTTCAATGCGTCCGCATCAACGCCAAGAAGCGCCAGCGTGGGATCTTTCCCACCGCGGCCGCAGCTTCAGTGGAAAACACAAAATGACCATGCGCATTTCTCAATTTTTTTACCGACTTCGCAGCAAAATGTGTGTCAAAATGTCCAAAATGGACGGTCTCTGTCAGAGTCCAGGCCGTCCAAAATGAGATTTGGCAGATTCTACGTAAAAAAAATCTTTATCCCGCCAGCGTTTATTTTGCTCAGAAATGGTTCTAAAATGCACCAGAGAGCATCTAGATTTTTAAAAGTTTCCGGGGGAGGCCCCCCAGACCCCCCCAATAGAAGCGTGAGAATATCTGTTTTATTTTCTTCTCTCTGTAGGCAATGTTTCATTCAGGAACTCCAAATACGGAAGCTGGTATATCCAGACCATTACCAAAGTCTTCATGGAGCATGCGAAAGACAGGGAACTATCGTCAATGCTGAGAATGGTGAAAACTATACTCGTCTTTAATACAATTTGATCATTTTCGTCATCTGCAAACATTTGTACATGGGCGAATCTTATTTCTATCTTTCTAATGTCAAACTTGTAAATTACTTTTAATTCAAATTTCCAGGTCAACAAGTTTGTCTCCCAAAAGAGCGCTGCGTGTCCGGGGACAGAACATCACGGTGGTAAGGAGAGCTGTGAGTTCGTGGACACACTGAGGAATGACCTCTACTTCTTTCCCGGGATCTAAGAATTCCGACATAAAAATGGTACGAAATGCTTCACAACAACTCATGATTTTAATGTTGACAATAGGATCAAACAGTACCTAGGGATCATGCTGTCTGGTAATTAAAACAATGGAGAATAGGAGCAAGGGACCAGTAGCTGGTCTCAGGACCAAGACAGTACTTGTTTGCAAACAGAAAAGGTAGTTATGTTCTACTACAGAGAGTATGCTTTGTAAGGATGTAAAGAAGAGGTAGCGATGGATTCTATGTAATGAAAAAATAAATAAATTTGGACAGATTGGCCTTATTTTGGCGACGCCTCTGACTGGGAGCCTTTACTGCTGAGCCTGTGAATGCGGTAAAGCATTTTATCATTATGCCTTTATCATGATGATAGACTTGGAAATTGAGTAATAAAGAATAAAGCTGTAATAAGCATGCCTTTGGATCTCGGAATGTTAGCTTCTTTGAGAATCGTTGGTTAGGCACTCCTTGTCTTACATATATGATTGTGGTAAACGTATGATACAAGAATGCCTTTACGAGTTTGCGTACTTGTCTTTGATAATAGAAATGACCAAATATTTTCTTATTCCTTCAAGAGAGTCTTTTTTCAATTCTTACTATATGTTTGCGATAGCAAAACCTATTATTCTATTACGTTTTTCAGACATGAAAACAATTATGGGAAACGCATAAACGCACAAGTAACGTTCAATATAAAACAAAGCTGATACAGCAAAACGGAGGAATGACCATGTGTGTAGTAAAAGAAATATAACACAAAAGCAACCTAGTAGTAGTTGTACCCTCATCAGTAGATGTCCCTTGTGGTTTCTGAGTTTACCTTGTCTTTTTCATGAAAATTTTCATGGTCATGAAAATACGAAGCATGAGGAATAAACTTGAGTGGTCATTATAGCTGTCAGATATTTAGTTTAACAAACCATTGACCCTATTTGGCCTATTAAGTACTTTTTCAGCAACCAAAGTAGTGAGTTGTAGACCTGTCAGCCCGGCCCCGCGATCCTTTCTCCCCTCCGTGATTGGTCGTCTCGCCCGAGGCAAGGGGTGACGATTGGTAAACAGTCCCCATGGCAACCGCGCAACCAGCCGACCTAATGTCGTCTGAGATCTCCTGCTGGCGTAGGGCTGCTCACTTCTCCAGACTCCGTTCGGGTATAGACGTAATAGCGTGCGTATTGACCGCTTGTGGCAGATGAGAAAAGCTGACAAGGGCTTCGCCCGCTTTCTCCGATAGCCAGGCAGCGTTAGTGCCTGATTCGACGGCAGGGTGAGTGTGCTATCGGCAGGACGGTCGCCCGCCCCCCTCCCACTCCATGGGATGCGGAAGTAGCGTACAGGTGACACCAGCACCACCTGAGAAGAGACCCGAGGATGAAATCCCCGCTGAAAAACAGGCGAAAGCCGTCCGTATCCGTGAGAACGGCAAACTCAGCTGTCCGGGGGAGTCCAGCACGACGTTGGGCGGCGTCGAGCCCGCACGGGTGGCCGACAACGACCCCGGCAGAGACTCGGTGCAGGAGTCCTTTAAACACGAGCAGGAACAGGGACAAGGAAGCGATGACGACGACCCTCAGCCAAGGACTTCAGAAGATCAAGAAGCTTTGAGCGAACCGACTGAATATTTACAGACCTCAGCAGGAGAGGGTGGAAGGACTAGCCCAGATGGAAGCTGTGATTCTGAGGTGTTAGGTCAAGGCAAGGAGGAAGGAGTAAACAGGACTTACGAAGAAAAGAAGGAAGACAATCTCTCAACTCAAGGTTCCGCCATTTTTGCGGAGGGAGAGAGAACTTTAACAACACCCGCAGACGACAGTGGTATCCATGGTGACCACGTTCAAAGGCGCTTACGGTTTGACGAAGCTGATGCCGAAAATACTGACGTCTTTGAGAACACCAAGGGTAAGTGTTACCACAGCTAAGACGTTTCGTGTGATGGTGTCCATGGGGTATGATGGACTAATATGAAACGTTTTAACTTCTCTCTTTCTCTGTTTCCTTTCGTTACCTCTCCGTCTCTCTCTCTCCCTCATTCTCACGTAAACGCTCACACATACACCAAGGAGTTTATATAACCTCCTTGCATACACGCACACAAAAACACATGTATATGTATAGTACATACACACACGCACGCGTATATACACACATAACACGCAAACACCAAGCACACCTGCTTTGGTGAAATTACCAAGATGACATTAAAAGTAATTTACTGCCATCCACACATGAGGAATGAACAACATACATGTAGTCTCCGGACATGAACGGTTGGAACACGTTTAAACCGGTTAGACCACACGTTAGCCACCATTAGGAGCCCATAATTCTACCACTTATGTCCAATCAAATACAAGTTAATTAGTGAGAAGCGACACTGAGACGCAGCCTTCGGGGGTACAAATGTCATTACGGTACGGATGTACATACATTATAGATGGTTAGGCTGCAGGTAATGATCGTTTTGCGCCACGGTAGGGTCGGGCATATCCTTATTGCCGGAAAATCATGATGAAAATGTTTTTTTTAGGTGCTTAAGTTCTTCAATATAGTATGGCAGCTGAGGTCACCCAACACAAGAATATTCGCGCCTTGGCATCCAAATTATGAGATCGCTCGCTAGCTCTCATTTCTACTACTACCTGGCCTGTGTCATGTGTGTGCCACCCTAGTTGGTTTTCCGCGGCCATATACTCACAGCTGTCTGCTATTTCTTTTTTTAGATGAGGACGGAAAGTCCCGGTAAACTGAATAGGAGGACACCCAGGCTATTATTTCTCAGCTTTGCCCAGCAAATGTAGTCCTTAGTTCTCCTTGCATATACTTAGCAGGGATGGTTCCCTACACATCGGATGCTAAGCACGCCGTGAAATAGTGTTCTTTATATCGAGCTTCTTTTCAAGTCGTTTCTTTATGACAATGTCCATACTGATGAGCCATGCAGTATTGCAGATTCTATTGTTGCTCTGAAGAAGTCTGATTTCTTGTTATCTCGTCATCACTGCCCTGTATCATTCATTCTCATCTGCCTCCCGCGGGCAGTGATCGACAGGATCATCAGACGAACAGGACGGTCTGACAGAGTATCTATCTGTCAGCGCCTCAGTAACGGTTTCTTATCTGTAGTTCCGTCTCTCGCTCCCATCATTATGAGGGCTACAGATCAGCCTAAGCCAAGTATCTACTTACAAGATTGTTCCCGTTGCCAAGGAATCGGTTCTTATCCTAGAATCTCTTTTTCTCTGCTCCTTTAAAACACCCATCAGACTATCGGGAGAAGATGGCGGGCATCGTTTGGTAGAAGGTCGTCCAACGTACATGTCAATCAAATCAACATCGATTGTGTAAATTTTGGCCGGTTTTCCTGCAGCAAAATCTCAGAACACTTTATTGTGATGACCAGTTGTGGTAGCTCTCTGTTTGTGTTCAAAAATATCGTGGTGGCAAATATCCTTCGTCGGCCCAGCTAATTTGTCTTGCTATATTTCCATGCCGTCAGGTGTAACAGAGCGACCATCGGTGGAGCAAAAGATTGGAAGGAATGGCGCACGACAATATCAACCGTTGAAAAAGTCAAACAATAAGATTTCCGATATTAGCACATAGCACTACAAGACTCATAGCATATTGAGTTAGCTTTCAGAAAGGTCAAATATTTAGATGAAGAAATCTATAAAAGAACTCATCTCATCTATCCCTTTGTCTCATCTTACTACTTGACCGATGTCGTGGGGGCACCACAGGAGATCTGACAACCGGTTTCTAAAAACGAACGGACGTAATTATATTCCTCTGATCAGTCTGATGCCTCTGACCAGGATTGTTTTTTTCCGAATTGCTCACACGATGCTCCTGTGTTCCCCCTGCAGGACCTGACACCATCCAGCCCCAGGGGTGGGGGCAGACGGGCGGCCGCTGGGACCTGTCTGCTATCGTGCTGGACTGCGGGACGGACTCGGTGAAAGCAGGGTTTGCGGGTGAGGACGCACCCCGGGCCGTGGTGCCGACCGTAGTGGGGACACCTAGACATCAGGTAAGGAACTGCACCCGCAGAGTTCAATGTCATCTATCATATCAAACGTGTACAGCGTCGATTAAGATATATAAAGTCCACTTTCAAACGCAATACCGCCTTGTTAGTTTTCTCAGCTCCTGAACTTAAGATATAGAAAATAAATCAAAAGATAACTGTAACTTTTTTCACAGAACGTTTTTATAGGTGCTGACCAGCAGGACTATTACATCGGCGATGACGCAATGACGCGGCGGGGGATCCTTTCCTTACGTCATCCAATCGTCAACCGTTACGTCAAAGACTGGGACGACTGGGAAAAAGTAAGGACTAAAACAGTTTTGACTCTATTTGATTTTCTAATTCTATACGACAATAAATACAAGAGCTTAACTTTACATGTACATTCTTCAACGACGTGTTATCTTGCAATCTTGCATCATTTTACGAGCGATAATTTGACATGGTAGAAGTCCGAAAAATATCATTCTTTGAATTGGCGCTTGTTCATCCATCCATCCATCCATTCATTCGTTCATTCGCATATTTCTTCCTTCCTTCCTCCGATCATCCATCCGTTTATGTGCTGCAGGTGGCACATCACGTGATGACGACCTCCCTGTGCGCGCAGCCTGACCGTCCTGTACTAGTTGTTGAGCCTGCGCAGAACCCCCTAGCGGACCGGGAGAGGATGGCAGAGGTGAGTTTGTCGGGATGACGTCACACATGCGTTAGACAGCACACGGCCTTATAATCACTGAAAGCATTTTCTTCGAAGTTTTGGTCCAATTCGGAAACTTTTGGGTTAGAAGAAACTACTCTCCAAGCAGAGCATGGGTTTCGGCTGGTTTTTGACGTGTTTTTAGGCGTTTTTGTCGGTCTTTCTACTTTGTCATCTTTTTTTTTTGTCTCGCCAACCCAAGACTTTTGTGTTGGCGAGACAAAAAAAAGATGACAAAGTAGAAAGCCCGACAAAAACGCCTAAAAACACGTCAAAAACCAGCCGAAACCCATGCTCTGCTTGGAGAGTAAGAAGAAACAGGGGTGGTCTAAGCTTTCCAATTTGGTCAAAAATTGTTCAGGACAAATTTCGATCGTTCAGAACAGATCTTATATGGACAGGCCGCAGAACAAATTCAAAACCATAAAGGACAAGAAAAAAATATTGCTCTCCGTGTCGGGGAATCGAACCCCGGTCTCCCGCGTGACAGGCGGGGATACTCACCACTATACTAACACGGATTGGCTTTATTGAATGATGCGGAATAGCCCCTCGATGTCTAAAGACATAAGCAGCCATCTCCAATTTTTAGCAGAACGCGAAGAGAACGCATCAGTTTGAATACCCAAGTCACGTGGTTCGATTACTAATGAACCCTATACTCTTATCAACCAGACGATAGTCAATGATGGCAAATATTGTGAAAATAAGTTTCCGACATTTTATCAGAGTCCCAATTTTAGATGATAATACATGTACAAACAACGAGGGTTGGCACTTGTTTGTGGTGTTTGTTTCTTTTTTGTTTGTAAAAAAATTATTTAAGAAAAGCTTCGGATGAATTTCTATGATTTCCGAAACTGGTTCGCGCTCTCGATGTACCTGGTCTACTACTTTCAATGACTACGCTCGAAGGAGAAGAGCGCAATAAAAAAATCAGCTCTCCGTGTCGGGGAATCGAACCCCGGTCTCCCGCGTGACAGGCGGGGATACTCACCACTATACTAACACGGATTGGCATGGAATTATGCCCCCAAAATAACGCCTGGATATCTAAAGGCGTCCACAAACATCCCGTCGATATCGCATGGTATTTTTAGCCTCAACAGCTGTCTCAATTCGCATGTATTAGTTGCTGATGGAGGCTACAATATACTAACAGGGGTGCCTAAGTATTACTTATGCTTACGAATTTCAATTAAAATATACGAATAAGAAAAAAAACACATATGAACTGGCATAAGAAATGTTCATAGGATTCGTACGTATTTAATAAACTAGAGTTCCACGACCTCGTATCTTCGCCAAATGATGTCTATCTTTACGACTGACATATCATGAATGTTTCTCTTTGATTATGTAGATAAGGTTCTTATTTCGGTAAGTTATATCAGTTGATCATCTTCTCCACCCAAATAACACAAATTTCTCAAAGTAGTGAAAGTCTCGTCTTAGCGAAGAATTCGAATGCTATCGTAACATTTACTCATCAATCATATAAATGAGGCCCTAATTTGCATGATGTCTGATGATTTTCGCCATTATCTAAAAGTACAAAAATGATATCCCGTCATTTACCCCAATGGAATTGTCATCAGCCTTACCTCCGATGAAGGAACCTCCTAGCTCCGATCCCCTCCCCACGGCCCGGCGATGATAACCTGTAACGCACATGTAGCCCGTCTCGGCACCTGCCCCTCCCGGCCGCCCGGCGATGATAACCTGTAACACACATGTAGCCCGTCTCGGCACCTGCCCCTCCCGGCCGCCCGGCGATGATAACCTGTAACACACATGTAGCCCGCCTCGGCACCTGCCCCTCCCGGCCGTCCGGCGATGATAACCTGTAACACACATGTAGCCCGTCTCGGCACCTGCCCCTCCCGGCCGCCCGGCGATGATAACCTGTAACACACATGTAGCCCGTCTCGGCACCTGCCCCTCCCGGCCGCCCGGCGATGATAACCTGTAACACACATGTAGCCCGTCTCGGCACCTGCCCCTCCCGGCCGCCCGGCGATGATGACCTGTAACACACATGTAGCCCGCCTCGGCACCTGGGCCCCGGCACCACGGCAAGGTGGTCTCCATTTGCCGGGGGAAATTTAGTATTTTGTTCTCACGAGCCAAACGGGCCTGAAGAGAAACGGTCTTTGACGATTTTTTTTGTCATGTAAACTCGATAGTTCGTTGCGTACAATCTTTTTCTTCATATTGAATAGGAATTTTCGTAGAATGAACGTTTTTTCCATTGCTCCTATATCCAAACCAAACACAATATTCAGAATTTCATGTTAACGTTAGTGCATATTTTTGTAAACATCTCTGAATTTTGACACGTTGAACTGAATTTGGAGACGCTTGGCAGGTGCCTTAGTGTATGAAGCACATTGCGATTCAACAACATCATCATCTACAAGTCTACAAGTCGGTCCTGTCAATCATGTGTTATATAACTTTAAAAACGATGGTTAGCATTGTGAGAATCCTAGTTAGTTGAAAAATCATAATCTGACCGTAGAGTGAATGTTAATAAGTTGTTATGCACTACGGCAACACTGTGTCTGTCAACTTTGTCGATGGTGAACCATTGTTGAAAGAGAAAATTACAGTCCGAAAACTTGAAATGTGCCCAGACGGTGAGTCGCTGTCCTAAGCGATGTCCTAGTGTCACCCCCACCTCCGGAATCACACATATGATGATCCATCTTCAGTCCAAGTTTCAAATGCTTCAAGCGTTCTACTTTGGTCAAACCAGTACCCTGTCAGTACGCTCCGTGTTTCCGTGAAAAGTCATATGTTGTAATATTTAGAGTCACGTGTGTCTAGCTTTCTGATAGATGTGACGTTAGTCACCAAGTCGTAGTTAAACAGTGGTAGTGTCTGCCTTACTGTGGCTGCTGCATGAAGAGGTCCTCCACATCCACGACCCAAGGCATCGAGTGGTCCTCTTCCACGTCCCACAGCTCGTCGTCTGTAGCAACACCAACCGTGTACTCCTCGTTGCTGATCCAGGCGTAGATGTCTTCAGTAGCAGCCTCGATCTCAGAGGGCGCTCCCTGGCGAAGGATCTGGAACAGCCCGACCAAGTGGTTGAAGTAGACTTCGTCGCCAGGTCGGTAGGTCTCGTCCTCCCAGTGGTCCTCCACCAGAAAGGAGACAGCGCTCTCGTCCAGCGTTCCCCAGATGTCAGCGTCCAAGAGGAGGAAGTCGAAGCGGTGCCACTCGACGACTCTCCACCCCTGCCCCCACCGTGCGAGCCGTACGGTACTGCTTACGCCCGTACGGCGGCCGCAGGTGTCACAGGTCGGGCCCTGAGGAGGCAGCACCGCCAGGTACCCTCCTGCTACCCGCCAGGTGGTCTCTACGTCGTCGTCGTCGTGAGGCCGCCCGCAGTCTTCACAGAAGCGGACGTGGTCGGGGAGCTCCTGTCTGATGGGGCGGCCGGCGTTCCGCATCCAGGCGGGGCCGAAGACCCGGAAAGGCTTCATGACTTCCCAGGCGCACTGCTCCGCTGTCAGAGCTCGAGCGGCGCTCAACGAAGTGAAGATCGGCGAGAAACAACTCATGTCGGAATCCTTCCAAGCGAACGTCGTTCTCAAGGGGTTCAGAATGCGATTCGAACTCGGAGAGAGAAGATAGAACCTTCCTCCACGGTGTCAAAGTCACAAGTGCGAGATTTGAAAGTTAACGGTCGATACGTTCGAAACGGACACTCCATCACTGGTAAAGAAGGGATGGATTAAATTTTGTACTTGAACTCATCCATCGGCAGGCACTACGGACAACTTGAAATGATTGAAACGGTGTTCATACTGATGAAATCAGCATCTTTGGTTCTCCCCTTGTATCACTTAAAAGAAACTTTATGAAAACAAGATAAAGAAAACAACTGTTCTCACCTGCCACAATCATGGATGATTCTGGAACACCTTGTTGCCATGGCGTTGTCCTGGCGAATTTAGAATCGTACTGACATCAACAGAACATCATCAGTTTGAACTCAGATAACCCCGTTCTATTTAGTTGAATTGGGGGGGGGGGTGTTCTGATTTGAACTTTCAATTTTGTAAACTTCAGACTCAATAATAAAGTTATGTGAAGCTACAAGACCTTTTCTTTACCGACAATAGGTAGTGTGCTCACTTAACAAACGCTAGATGAGGGAAACACTGAATAATGAATCACAATCCCAGACAGCGCGAGCTGTTGGCCTAGGTTCTTACTTAAGTTCCACCTGGCAAAACGTGTCGATCCTGATCGATCCTGTAACTATCAGGACATTTCACCGCCCGCCGTTTCGCCGTCAGACCAGTATAAACCGTCACCTGTACTGCTAGAGTTCCACGACATCATACCTTCACCAAATGCCGTTTTCCTGACGCCTATCCACTTACCAAATATGATTCGGATCAAACAAACCAACGCACCCAACCACAAATAACACCAAAAACATAACCTTCTTGGCAAAGGTGCAGATACAATACAACACAATACAATACTAATCACTATGATCGATGAATACTACTTAGACTGTGGTTTGGGCAGTGACGTAGGAATTGCTAACACGGCCTAAAATGTCACATTTACTAGTATATTATGGAATGGTGTGTAAAACAATAATCCTATGTTCCAAATAGTTGCTGTTTGAGGCTCTGGATGTGCCCGGCCTGTACCTGGCGTCCCAGGCGGTGTTAGCGCTGTTCGCCTCCGGTAGGACCACGGGAGTGGTGGTGGACTCCGGCGCCGGCCTGACGCACGTCGTGCCCGTGTACGAGGGGGTTCCGCTCACTCACGCTGTTCAGCGGATCCCAGTGGCAGGACAGGACATCACTGAACATCTAGGCAGGCTGTTGGCACAGGCTGGACACGGACAGGGTAAGTCTTGAATGTTTGTTTGCTTGTCAGAAAAAGCTCATGTGGACCCTATTTGAAATCCTTATCTCTAAGATTTAACTGTCATGGATCATTTTTCAAAAGACATAACAAAAGTAGATTATATAAGTTACATGTGACATTACCTACTACGACAAAATCCAATTCGCTCTTTTACCGCTTTTGTTACAGTGAAACCTGAAATCGTTAATCAGATGAAGAATCAGTTGAGTTATGTTGCCTTGGACTATGACGCAGAGGTACAGAGACATGTGATGTCGCCAGAAGACGTGCAGATGACCTATGAACTTCCCGACGGACAAGTGTTGTCTGTGGGGACCGAGAGGTTCATGGCGCCCGAGGTGGTCTTCAGACCCGAGCTCATAGGTATGGTCATACCTGTGTTTAGATTTTTTTCAAAGCAGATGTACGACACAATTTACACGTGTTTTTGCGCCATTTTGCATGTGGGTACATGGGTATTTGAAAAACCTTTGACGACGTCTTCTCCCTTCTCCTCCCTTACCAGGAGAAAGACATATTACTAGAAAGACCTTTGAAACAATGCAGCCAGAGAGTACGTGTAAAAACGACACACAAAATGTTTAGGGCAATCGTAAGCATTCTCCATAGGCCATTCCAAACACGTATTCTCACTAACTTTGCACGAATTTACTTTCATTAAAAAAGTAATCTCTCCGTGTCGGGGAATCGAACCCCGGTCTCCCGCGTGACAGGCGGGGATACTCACCACTATACTAACACGGATTGGCTTGAAAGATGCTCTACAGATATCCTCTGGATATCTAAGCTCATCCATAAATACATTTCGTGTACTAGTATCCCTATTCATTCCGCGGATGATTACCTGTACGTTCTTCTCCCTACAGGTAAGGACTGTAGTGGTCTCCCCGGGGGAACACTCACCAGCATCATCCAGTGTGACGTCGACCTCCGCCGCACGTACCTGGAGAACGTGTTCCTGAGCGGCGGGACAGCGTCCTGCCCCGGCCTGTTAGACCGCCTCTCCCGGGACCTGGCGGCCATCGCGCCCGAGGATCACCCCGTGACGGTCCACCCCGCCACCCCGGACACACAGTTCTCCGCCTGGAGAGGAGGGTCCGTCCTGGCCGCTCTAAGATCCTTCCAAGACTCTTGGATCACGCAGGAAGATTTTGAGGAGTACGGACCGAGCATCGTCCATAGGAGAATCTAGGCTTGCCTAGCACCACCTGGTGCCTTTTGAGTGTTGCTAATAAATAAGCTATCAATGGTGTCAGCCTACATCGCTAAGCAGATTTTGGGGAGTACGGACCTAGCATCGTCCATAGGAGAATCTAGCATTGCCCAGCATTGCTACCTATCGCCTTTTAAGTGTCGCTAAGCTATCGATGGTGTCAGCTTACATTGCTAAGCAGATTTTTGAGGAGTACGGACCTAGCATCATCCATAGGAGGATCTAGCCTTTGCTAGTCCCACCTATCACCTTTTGAGTGTTGCTAAACTATCGATGAATGATTCTTTCTATTTTCTGCAATCTTCCTATTGAGTTGTAGCGTACAATTCGTGCAGGCACGAAAAGTTTTAACCATTCATAACCATGAACAATATGACGTGGAGATGACTTGGTATATATATGTTCCGCAAGCAATGTGAACTTGATATGTCTCTGCAATATATGTAAATACGTCACACACAAAAAAAAGTGAAATTCTAGGGAAGGGCAGGTCCCTTGCCGTGCACCCGGTAGTCGTATTGATAACGACGCACTGTGTGGCGTATGCCATATCCGGATTTTCGTACTCTGTTTTGTCAGAGAAACGTGATTCGTGAAATATCGTTTTCTTTGTACAGGCGTGTCATATTTCATACACATGAAAAAGAAGTAAACTTCATATAAATCGTTAGTATTCATGGTGTCATGTAGAATTTGCTACGTCGCTAGCTTAACTTAGACAGAACTTGCACTCACTCTTGCACTTGCAGAAAGAGTAACTGTTGTTTAAGTTCAGTCATGTAATGTACACAAGAAATAAGTCGTTATTATATCCAAAACACATCGTTGATAACGTTGGTCAAAAGTACATCAATCTCAGCAAATATCGCATGAATTATCTGCAAAACTGAACTAGCCTCCAATGAGGATCGAACTCATGACCTCTGGTTTACTAGACCAGCGCTCTAACCACTGAGCTATGGAGGCTTATATATTGCCTCTACATAGTCTGCATAAAAGGAAGAGCAACCTGTTGTCACTACCAAACAAGCAGAATTCTGTTACCATGACAACACACGTAGACAGCTGGTGGCAAGGTTGTGCCGTTCAAAGCCCCCATAACCCACTGCGAGATAAAGTCTCTTAGACGTCACAGCGTGCTTGGCAGCAAGCGTTAACTAGCGTGAAAGGTAAGGATACTCGCTATATATCCAAACCAGCACTGACCTGACAAGCTACTGGTATTTTGTGTGCATTAAAGGCATCTTTACGTCTGATTCTATGGCACTGTCTATACCAGGAACAAAGCTTAGAAATGCAAATCAAAAGCATGGCTTTTAAATACCAAAATATCGACGGATCTGCATCAGCTCTGTTTGGCTGAACTGCTGAATATGATGGACATTCATTCATGTTCAGTCTTTGGACAAGGATATATACTGTAAATGCAATACTATATATGTACAAATGTATATATATATCAGACAGACTCTCTCCTCACTTAACTCCACAAGTCGTACTATCACTCTTTGAAGTGATAGCCGTTCATATAAAAGGAAAACGAAGTGAAGGAAAAGTTACATTTGTTTCGGAAGTGCATTTCAACTCTATCCTGTTTGCCACATTAATAGTGAAAAACGGGCCAACGTGTAATTTATCAAACTGAAGTAGAAACAGTCCGTCGACGAGGGTCGAGGGTAGTTGAAGCCTAGCGTGAGTTCACCAAACAAAGATCAATGTCCTTTATAGATGAACGATTAACTGTACAATTAAAGTTGAAATTGGCTTTCAACCCACGATCTTATGTCATTAAACATTCAGCAGCAGTACGCGCGCAAACACTGGGTAGTTTCCTGAAATTCAAATTTGGCGCCATAACCAGCCCCTTATCACATGATCCCTTGCTCACGTGATCTCTTGCTCACGTGATTCACTTCCGCATCACGGCCGATCACGGCGGAACGCTGCTGACGAGCAGCTTTTACGTACTGGATAATCTTTGCCCACTAGATTAACGTTCTACAAATTATAAGGCGTGTTAAAATAGCACAGAACGTAATGTTACGAGGATACGGTCGGTACTGTTCCTTCATAGCCTTATATGATAGCCCGTCGCCCAGCGGTCGCCACCTTAGCTCAGTGGTAGAGCACTGGTCTCGTAAACCAGGGGTCGTGAGTTCGAACCTCACAGGTGGCTACCTTAAATTTTGTTCGAATCTTTTATCTGTCAAACTGGCATGTATTTCTGTTTTACAAGATTTTCCGTCAAGTCTCTAAGCTTCTTTCACTAGTGGAAGGCACTTTTGTTGACTTAACAAAACCTCATTGGCTGAATTTGTTTCACTTAGAAAATTCGGAGCATGTTGATAATTAGTAGAACGAACTAGGCTTTCAAGCTTTGATGCAGTTCAAGACTACATTCGGTGTGATTCCCTTCTAGTTTCTGTTTAGTGGTTATAGTTTAAAGAATATGAAGCGAGATAGGGCGGGACTCTTTTGCCCGAATGTTACGTTATATGCCTAATTGATATAAAGATAGCGAAACACAAATTAAAAACAGTTCTAGTTTCGTTTGACATTCTTCTATATTGCCAAAGAGATATTGTAATTTTGATAATAAGAGGGTATAATGATTTTGAGACATTAATGCGGACAGATTTTGAGTGAGTTGCTAGCAGTACCATAACTTACATTGCTTGATACATTCATCACTGCCCTCTATAATCATTTGACTCTTTAATACCACTTTTCAGCCAATGTCAAGGTTTCATAACAAAATATGAGGCACTTACAGTTACAAGTTAGTTAAAATCCTCCCACACCATTATTGATGTATAGGGCGTTGCCCATCTCCGTTCCATAGCCCTGGGCCACACTGTGGCGCAATCACTGTAGCAGGGCCGGGCTAGTCCACTGGCAGTGAAGTGTGTTTTTAAAACTTCCATACTGTTTCAGAAGTATGTACCGTTTTCCGAGTCTTTGGTATGCATGGCTCAAAGCGCCTCTTGTCCAGAGGTGTCCTACCTGGGGCTTGAACCCCAGTCCTTCTGGTCCAAGTAATTTGAACCAGATGTGGTAAGAGACAGAAGCGCAGACCACTACACCACAGGGACAAGTGGACAGCAGCAAATCTACATAGAGCAGCAAACGAACCCGGGTTAGATGCAGGGTATCAGCTATATGCTAGGTGACGCTGTCGATACGAGGTTATTCTGTGATCTTCCATTTAATACAGATAACTTTATTGCGCAACAATTGTACAAGGTACAAAGTTTCATGTGTAAAGTTGTATTACGTATCCATCTTGCGGTGATGTTGCGTCACGTTATGAAAAAAAGAGCCATTTCAACTCACCTCAGCGTGAGTCTCTAGCTTCAGGTACAAGAGGACTGAACATTTCGCTCGTCGTGTATTAGTATTTTCAAGGACCTTGGTATTTTGTGACAGGGCATTATGGAACAAAAAGATATGTCATAAAATTACATAACTGTTACAGACTAAAATCATTGCTCTCCGTGTCGGGGAATCGAACCCCGGTCTCCCGCGTGACAGGCGGGGATACTCACCACTATACTAACACGGATTGGCTTGTAAAGTGGTGTCTATATGTAGTATTTGAATGTATTTTCAAAGTGCCCTTGATGGCACTTGTCTTCACTTGTTGAAACTTGAGCCGGTTTTCTTTGTTTGCTTTCAAACCTTGTCCGTGTTCTACAGATGTGTCTGTTCGCTTTATTCTGTTGTTATTGACAAGTAAAGCGATGGTCGTATGCCGCGATTGCTATTTTCGATTTCAGTGCGATGTTAAATTTGATCTGAACAAACTTCACAAGAGGTGAGTCGGATGGTCACCACCCGTTTCGTCATTTTATGACACATCTCTTTGTTTCATAATGCCATGTCACAAAATACGAATACACGACGAGCGAACTGTTCGTCAATCGTCGTATTGTACATGTTACTAGATTTTTGCTAGATGCAGACAGCATTTTCAAGCCAGTCCGTGTTAGTATAGTGGTGAGTATCCCCGCCTGTCACGCGGGAGACCGGGGTTCGATTCCCCGACACGGAGAGCAATATTTTTATTGTATGTATGTCATTATAAAAAATTATGAAAAGCGTGACTTGGTCAATAATTTTTTCCAAACTCTTGTTACCCGGCCAGGTAAAGACCATTTGACAATGCAGTTGAGTTGTTGATTTATGATCATGAAAGGCATACACAAAAACTTTGTGAGAAAGACAGCGTCTTCTACAATACGGAGCTGCCAATTTGATCTTTGAATTGGATATTAAGTATTTGAAGAGACAGTAATCTTGCCTCTCGCGAGACTTCACGAGATCAGTGGTGAGTAGCTATAGGATTTACCAATGACCTCTTGGATTTACAATTTATATTTTTGTGAACGAAAACAAAAACATCAAGTTGGTAAACTTTTAATTCTTTATAGAACCACAGTCACAGTACATCTCCTCGGAACAAACGTCATCTTACATATATAAAACGCAATGGTAAAAAAAATCATAAATATTATCTTCTATATTTCCTTCTGGTCCAATAGTGACGAGTACACTGTTGACTCCCACAGATGGCCCTACAACAATATGTACAGCTTCAGTTCACAGCAAACTGAAGAGAATTTGTTTGGCTACATTTCTTTCGTCTGGTTTTAGACCGTGGTCGAACATCCATAGAAATAAAGGTATTTTTATAAGAAGTGCATTTCCTGTCTCAATTTATCAGGCCCAGCAAAGTGTCAAAATCAATGTTCAGTATGAAACATTTGTTACAAATATTAGCTGTAAATAACGCAACAACAAAACGTCGACAACGTTTTCGTCCAAACCCTAACTGACTCCCCGTACACAATATAACTCCATCTGTTTATATTTACATCGTCTCCAAAATAAAAAGTGCACTGTCAGCAACAAACGTTGACATTGTTGAATAAATTAGTCTTCTAAGGCTACCTAATGGAATTCATGATTCTAAACGACATAAGAAGCACTGTTGTTATTATTGCAACATTTGAAACATATGAAACTAGCACACATAAATTATAATAAATAGCAGAAACTCTTTTACTATGTAGTATTACTTTGGAGGATAGTCGGTAATGTTGAAATAAGAACACATTGTCAAAACACAGCTAAATCTATCCCATACTGCCCCGCGAGAATATATCCCATCATACAACAGCCTCTGCTGTCTTGGGTTCCCGTAGTGAGACGTAGATATTGTCCGTGTTGGGGTCGTAGTGGGTCTCGCTCTTGGCGAGACTTTTGTGAGACTCTCGTGTCTTGTCCGGTCGGAAGAAGGTCGGCTTGGGGTCTTCCTTCATCGAGCGCAGCTTGAGACAGACCAAGACGCTGACCAGGGCGACCGTGAGTAGCCCCAGCACGCAGGCGGCGATGATGATGGCGAGCACCGTGCTGTCCATGTCCTCAAACTCGGACTGGACCCCGTTGACCACTGTCAGGATGGCAGACTCGAAGTCCTTGGAGTCCAGCTGCGCCTGCGCACTACTGACGATACTCTTCACTGTGCTGTCGGGAAGCTTCGATCTTGCCGCCACTCCCGACGAAATGTACACCTGAGAAATAAAAGACGAATAGTTAGTAGGAAGAACGCACAAGTATACCAGGAACTTTCTTGAAAGAAATTGTTTATTTATAGCTGAAATTAAAACACTTAGTGTCATCTCAATCTATTGAGAACTTTTTTCTTTGAATAGCTCAAGATGGGGCAGGTTATTTTTCGCCAAAGTTTCAGGAGGTTTCACGGGCTGAATTTTCCATGCTATCTGCAGATTTTACATTCCTAATCTGTATCTATTGGAGAAACGCGTCATGTTTTGAATGCCACTTGTCCATCCATTCATTCACGCCGGGTTCGTGACACGAGGCTTATGGGCAGGTAACGACAGATTCCAATGTTGATAGTCAGAGCGCGTCATAATGCAGAATGATCCCGGGTCTAATGCACAAATGGAACCGTAACAAATGGAGGGAAGCACGCCTGGCTGGACAAGCCCATTTTCATAGAAGCTTCCCCTTTCTATAACTTCACTCGCGGAAGGGAGCGGCCACCTGTGACATTATAACGATTGTTATGCCGTGAGACGACAGGATTGGGGGCACCGTGGCATGTCAAATGTCGTACAAGTCGGTAGTAGGGCGGGACAAACCACGACATTGTTAGACGTTAGATTGATACATCGAAAAGAAAATCCTTTGTATGCTTTGTTCATTGTGAGGTTTTAGCTATCTGTATATTTCTAAAGACCAGGTGTGCTCTTTGTGTTCTTCACCCCTCGGGCTAAAGGTGCGGTCACATTTGTCAGACGATTTTTCTTGTCGTCCGATTTTCAGGGAGGATATGACAGAACCTATCTGTGGATCTATGGAAACTTTTCCGTGACAAGACAGTTGAACTTGAACTAGTATAGTCAATACTGTCTTCAGAATACACACAATTTGTTGTTGTAAACCTATTGTGCGACAAATCCGACGAGTCACTGAGCGCGACCTTTTTTAACATTTGTGTGCGTTTTTTATGTGTGTGTGTACCTTGAGTTGTAGACAGTCGAGCATTTGTGTCAGTTAACAGAAAACCAGGAAGCTTAGACAGGATTTACCAAACATCTGGATTCTGGAGCTACAGTTGCGACAACTGCCAAGTATGTGCACTTCAGTCCTGGCAGTCCCACCCGGTTATTACGGCACACCCGCACGGTTACTGGGCAATGTCAACTGTCACATTTACGTCACCGGGCTTCCCCGAGTCGTCCCAGACATGACTCACATGACTCACATGCGTCAACAACTATCTCGTCCGACTTTGCTGCTAGCTAGCTAGTTCCTCCTTCTCAGCCTGTCTTTGTTCCCGAAGATTACACACACTGCCAGGGTTCACCAGTAGTATCGTATTGCCACGTTTTCAGTTATCATCCGCCGGCGACTACTACAGTAGATAGTCAAACTTTATTCCCAAAGACACATGATAGAATACACGCAAGTTTGGTATATTACTTGTATATCTTAGACTCTATGCGTTGGAAATTGGACTCCGAAAGATTCAGCTATCTGTTATGTTACAAATGTACCCACACGAGAAGAGCTTTCAAGGTGACCTCGTCTATGTTGGGCTAATTGCGTTTTTCTCTGATTCTTTTCTCCGCAAATTGAGCCATCTTTTAACCTGCAGAAGACCAGAGGACTGATTCATAAGTCAGAACTTTGTTTTGTAAAATAGTTTGACCTTTTCCGTAATGACCCATATCTCTTCTTTCTGTCTCCTAGCGTGTGATCGTTTCACATCGACAGGTTTTTGTGTCATGAAATGGAAAATTACTGTAAACGCCCCTCCCTCATTTTCAAAGTTGCTCCATCGAACTTAGTAGAATGGCATGGATCCAATAAAGACCGCAATAATTGTAATAAAGACTGTACTACAAACTGTAAGTAATGAAATGTTTATTTTAGACTCCTAACGTGCTTTAGCTGAGGTGACTACCGAGTTGAGACACATAGTTGGTGGTTAAAAGGGTGTATATGGGGGTAATGAGGTGACTGCTAATGTTGTTCATGTCAGGTGTTGACCTGTATGCGGCTTGATGGTGGATCCGGCGAGCTGCGCCGCTGGTGGTCCGGATCCGGCCGGTAGGTTGGGAAACAAGCCAGCCTGATAGAGCCAAGAAATCTGCTCGTATCTTCTTGTTACTGTGACAAGTTTGTTAGACTGAAAACAAGGAAATCCCGGTATCCTGAACGTACATCCTGCATGGTTCAACAAGTTGGGCGGAAGAAAGGCTTATCACTGCCCTTGAGGGATCTAGCACTGTACAGGTTTCTTCCTTGAGAGAATGCGCTTCAGGCTCCTTAAGTTATAACTCTGAACGGAGCTCTGTCGGCAGATCCAAAAGCATTGTCTGAACTTAAACTAATATTTGCGGAGCGGCTCTGCTCTACTTCTGAAGTCTGAGCGACCTTTTTGAGACGTCACGGCCCATTTGAAGCGTCCCTGCCCGGGGGCTCAGACAGCTGGCCCGCTGATAACCATCGTGTAGAGCGCTCAGGTGGGCAGGGGGGACAATAGGACATCTCTGGGCCTTTATTAACATGCCGCGAGGTGGGGAACTAAAATTAGGCCTACATTCTGCGGTGCCTTACAACTTGTGACGTGAGCTCGGTGAAAGGACTTTTGTATTATTGGGTGGGGTATTGGTAGGGTGGGGATGGAACATATGCAGTTTACGTGGATTGCTGGCGTCATTGGAATACTTTCAGTACTTGATTATAGACTTCATAAATCTACTACTAGTACTAGTACTTACAGTATCTATATCTGTAATAGTATTGTATACCCGGTATATAACCGCCCTTAAGTGTAACACACCGGCTTACATCGTCGCTTCTGAATAGCACTTTCTATCATACTTAAATTGATATGTTGTTTTTCTCTCACTTTTTGAAATGTGAAATGAAATCATGAAATAATCATCAAATGTTCCCGTGGAAGTTGGAACATATCAATAGCTCATGTTGGGTCAAATCTTTAAAAAATCATTTTAAATGTTGTACCCAACATCCCTCCCTAAAAGGAATTGCGTGCGTGCAAGAAACAAACTATGATTTTGTGATTTTAATGCCAAGATTCAGCACATTATCATTCTGTAATATCGACTGCAAGTTATTCTGATACTGTGTATGAATGTGTTCGGATTAACAATAAACTAATATACATGATTGACAGGAATGTGGTACGATACCTGAGGCGTTTCCTTGGTAACCAGGACGAGCACGTTGTCCCCACAGCCGGAGGAGAACCACCGTTCCCGCAGATACCGCGCGAAGTTGTTCGCCACAATATCCACGTGTTTGTCAGCGCTGTGGAGGAAACATAGCAGAACATTCAGTATACATACATACATACATACATTCACTTGTATGTTCTATTGATTCATTTTATGGCTGTACACTATCGTTAGTAGTTGTTATAATTAACGTGCAATACGGACATGAATTTGCAATATGTTTGTTATCATAATCTCTGTGGTATCTATATATTCTGCTTCTGATTCATGATTTCTCACAATTATTTATTTTATTTTTTATGATTTCAACCTGCTCACAATTATATCAGATGTCATATGGTAACTGCAGCTTACTAATAGAATAACTGTTATTCACTTTAAATGTAAAGTTCACACAAGGAAATACGTTATTCGTAAAGTGCGACAATCTCTAAGCGGACGCACGGCTCATTTTGATTGAGCTTTTCGCTTGTTTTGTGCTGTTTTCAAGGGGATTTAGAAACAATCATTAGATACAAAAAATGCATATTGAAATGCCGAATAGGCGCCCAAAATAGATGCCTTCCGTGACAAGTAAGTTTTATGTCATTGTTGGGCGGTGGGCACTTTGGTGTGTCAGATCAGGCCATGACAATGGCACACAATACTCTAAAAACCTACAATCGATGTCAATAACGTTGTACAACCATTCATGTACGCAATTTCCTGTCACGATCCTAAAAACAACAAGAGTCCGTAGGACACAATTCTCCGTGAAGTATTTATAGTATGTACAAGTATTGACCCACACAAATTGCATCTCTGCACAGTCCAAGTAGTGTTTTAGAGCAAGTAAAGAAAAAGTGTTTGTTTATCTTTTTCTTTCAATACAGGAGTGGTCAACCTGCTGAAAAGTATGTTTTTACAGCATGGCACAGATGGGATCTAGAAATTCCGGGAAAAGTCACAAAGTTAGATCTAGATGGCCCCTTTTCAATTATCAACGAACCATTCAGCCTTACAACTAAGATGTATCAGAAATCACAAATATGCCGTAAATCCTCTTTCCACAATTTATTGCAGGCCGGCCTGGTCTATAGCTATCAAGCTATTTGCAATAAAAAAGGCTAATTTTATATTATCGTAACATTTCACGAAGGTCAAAGGTCACCGGATCTAACCACCCGGAAGTGACACTGGCGCGCGCACTTTTCTGAGAGATATTTCTCAACAATCTTTCATCCCCTGCGTAAACTTTTTACATTGTCACAGCCTCCGTATTATAAACTACATGTGTGGTAAGTTTGAAGGTCCAGAGATTTGCCATTTTCACACTGTGCGTAAAAGTGCATCGTCCGTCCCGTGCGCACATACTGTATGCGAGTTGCGAGTGGGCACCGCATACTTAATACACAGACTGGAGGTCACTCTGCACATGTTCGCAGCTAAAACTCACAATTTCCGTTGCCGCATTGGTATGTAACTTGGTATATCGTTTGCTAGGTTGCGTGTGGTGATGCACGTTGTCTATTTTTCAATGTAACAGTGACTATACAATCACAGCAAGTAAGGAAGATTTTTACCCCGTATCTGCCTGAAGTATTCCAGTCATGCATAACGGATTATAACATGGTCCCTATGGCAGGGCAGTGGGACATAGCATTAATTATAGGGGTGCAATTACGATATTGGATTGACGTTTAAAGTAGTTATGGTGTAACAAAGCTGTTGTGCATCACCACGCCGAACCAGGCAAACGATATGCCAAGTTACACACCAATGCGACAACGGGATCGTGAGTTATAGCTGCGAACGCGCAAACAAATGCATTCCCAATACTCCCAGAAGGAGGTCATCCTCCTTCCCGGAGTAACAATACATTCCTGTAGTCGTCATCGTTTTCTTTCAAATATCATCAGTGGCTACATTTCTTTCGGCCGAAATACGCTCTACATTGAACATTATTTATGCAAGGAGGTTGGTTAAAAATCTATTTTAAGCCTCAATGGTTTATGAAAGCGTGCCTGTCGTATCTTGTGTGCACTATGTATATAACTAGGCGTGGTATATGTGTGACATGATTGCGCAGTACCGAATACAGGGAGAACCAAGACCGACATTCCCGTATTTGTACCGTCTGTCGAACAGGGCGGGACCGAACAAAGAGAGCTAACGAGATCCTTAGCAACGCTACAACTTGGTGTAGTTTTAGTGAAAGCATTGGACGTTCTTCACTGACTCCAAATTTCAAACCTCCGTAACTTTGGTACTCTTCTAAACAGAGAGCACATATTGTGACCGTGAATGTAAAACTGGACTCAAGACAACAATAACCACAAAAGAAATAGCAAGAACGATAGAAACTGAACATGAACGTCACTGGTGAATGTTACGTTTAGCCGTTTGGTTGATAAAAAGCTTATTTTCACTGGTGAATAATTCTCCACAAATCATTGACCTGTTGGCCCAGGGACTAATGACCTGAACTGAATGTCACTTTTCTACGTGACCGGACAGGGTATAATTTGAATGCTCGCACTTCTGTAGGCCCAAGGCGTTGTCACTAAATCAAACTTGTAGTTGTCTTCCCTTTTGTCTGGTACATGTAGTTTCTTGAATAATCTGTTGTCAAATCATACACTACAGTTGCCTTTTTGATCTGTCAAAGATCGTGGGACTGAAATCATCAGACGGACAAGGTTGTTAAAATCCAAACGCTTCGCCCGGCGGGCCTTTCAAATCACAGCTGTGTTCCCACCATAATTTGGTAATTTCAGGGCGGCGGTCTCGCCCGTTTTCGGCTAAGTAATGACGACACAAAGCTGCGATTGACGGTTGTTTCAAACGAAGGAATTCGAAACTTTGTGAGGGACTCAAGTAGTAGCCGTCATTTGGAAGTGGGAACGGAAAATTTCTAAACGATCTGCTCGTATCAACCACATTTTTCGCAATGTCTAAACGACTCAAAAATCTGGTAAAGACTATAATTACTTTGTTCAATCATTTGAAGCTCCCTCCGTCATTCCACAGGCAAACCAATCCGTGTTAGTATAGTGGTGAGTATCCCCGCCTGTCACGCGGGAGACCGGGGTTCGATTCCCCGACACGGAGAGCTTTCTTTTTATTGCCCTTCTCTCTATCCCATTTTATGATAGTAATTCCTCATTCCATAATGTCCATACAAGAAACGCAGAACTTTCAGAACGGCACAAAGACGCGTTTGACGGGCGACAAAATAATTCAAAACCGTCTGCTCACGCCTGACGTTCAGTCAGTACAGATGTATCTGCAGAACGGCAACTTCCTGAACGACCGTATAATCCACATTTTTCGCGATCTTTAAAGGGTAAAAAATGTTGTAAATACTGTAATTACTTTGTTCGGCTAAAGCCATCTCCGCCCTTCCGTTGGCATGCCAATCCGTGTTAGTATAGTGGTGAGTATCCCCGCCTGTCACGCGGGAGACCGGGGTTCGATTCCCCGACACGGAGTGCAATATATTTTTATTGCCCTTTATTTTCTCATTCCAATTCTAACATACCACAAACTGTTGTAACACGAATAGCAGAATTGCAGTTTTGTTATGTCCCTAGTCAACCTCCAGTCGTCATAACCCGACCCTGATAACACTGAAGTCCTTCTCAATGTGGGCCATGGTGTGCTGACAAGTGAAAATGGCGTGATAACAGTTTTGTATGCTATACAAGCAGACCGTAACAACAAAGACTTGCCGTTGTAGGTCAGGTGTACAACAAATGAGACCTGTGTGTGACAACGATTTTATACGCTACACAATTTAACCTGGCCGTGACAACAAAGATGCACCGCTTTACCGTCAAAGTGTACAAGTGATATCGTGTGACGACGATGTTATAATGAAGACAACCACACGACTGTAACAACAAAGTCAGGCTTGCCGCTGTAGGTCAAGTTGTACAATTGAGATTCGTGTGACACCAATGTATTGTTAATGTTACACAGCCAGACCGGGGTAACAAAGACTTACCGTTGTAGGTGAGGTCATAGTGTGTGTAACAGCAGTTTATACATGTGAATCTCCTTAATGTTACACATCACAAACTTACCCGTTGTACGACACCTTGTCCATGACGGCCACGGCGACCTTGTACCCCTGGTTGCTGACGTCACATGAACTACACAGACACGTCGTGCCGCTGTTCAGTTCGTCTAGTCTGCTGTGTACGTCTGAAACTGAGGAGGAGGAGATGATATGTTAGCAAACTTCTTGAAAAGGACCAACCGTGGCCATGGGCTGAATAGTTGGGGGGGGGGGGGCGTCAGTTATTTTTGAATCAAAATTATACCACTTGATAGTTGCTTGAACTTGAGACTTGATTTTCGTAAAACGGGAGACCACCACGAACATATAACCAGGTAAATGAAGTGTTGAGTCCAGAGCGGACATTCGTGGGTATTCTCTCATCATTTAAAGACTGTAAGTTGTGTCTAACAATAATTCACAACAAGAGAAACATATTTCAGGACATCTTTTTAAGCTTGTGGAATGAAAATTCAAATTAATTAATCAATCGTTCATAACAATTAATCAATCAATCAATCAATCAGCAGATGGATAGATCAACCAATCGATCATATTGACAGAGCCCACGAAAACGAGTTATCTCCGAGTACCTGCCCCGTGTCCACCCCACTCAAGATTAGTCTCTACCAGACTTACTACGCTAGGGTTTCACTTGCACCTAAACGGGCGGAATGTGATCTTCACTGTGGACTGACTCTACTGGCTAATTATTCCTTTTTCTGCCGAATTCTACGATTCATACGCCCGTAAGAGGGCCTGGTGGAGGCTAACTCAAGATGTAGACTTTATTCATTTGTAACGTAAACAAAGCAAGCCGCAACCTCTCTGTCCAATCTACACAACGATTTGCATACCGTATCACATCATAGTTTGTTATTTTCTATAGTGCTACTGGGAACAAGGGCGGAAACATATCTATTCCTAGTTGATAAATAACACAATGGTTTTGGCATATCTTTGTGGCTGTAATGTGTATGTACGTATCTACTAGTATTCTGTTGTCTATTCAGCTAAAGTCAACACACAGGTCGGCTACTTTAGTGTCGAAGTTCTTTATGTATCAACCGTATCAACTAAGAAACTATCTCTCCTTCCAATATTTTGTGTTCCTCACACAAAACCTATGAAAACAGCCACATCAGTTCTATTGTTGGCAAAGCTGACATGTTTAAAAACCTTCGGCAGACATTCAATATCTACTAACAGACTCATTACGGAAGCGGCCTTTGTTTGACTGTGCTCCAGATATCCGGTATACAGACGTGAATGGATGGTGCCTTTAGAACACCTGTTACACTACTTGCGAACGGCCGCGGCCGGTCGGGGTTGGGGTGCTCTATAGCTATTCACGTAACCGTCAGCCCGAGCCTGTAACCATTTTGCCGATAGAGCCTGCTATGATGCTACTGCACTGTGTCTGTAACGCTAAAGAATTTTCCTCAGCAACTTTTGAATGCATTGAATCTAACCTAAGTGTTTTTGTTCGTCTTTTAGCCAGTTTCTATTGTACTTCTAAGCAACCAATACAGTCTGTTGGAGACTCGTGTTGAGACCTTTTTGTCGTAATGTAAATGTCAAACATTTAGATATTTTAGGGCGGTAAAAATAAACACCCATGTTTATTCTGTGTAGGCGCGACGTCGACATTGGTGTACATACTACATTTCTGTGGGAGCCTTTGTCGCGTAGCGTTCCAGACTCCCACTCACTTTACCTTATCATTGTGGTGTGGTAGCACGTCTGGACATGTTCGAGTGGGGGTGAGGGGGTCAAAAGTGTCCTAACGCTAGCCTTTTCACATTGAGGGCTCCGTAGACTGGAACGAGGGCAGGTGGGCGAAGTCTCGGATGAAAATGTAGAGTATGGCTTGCTTTACACGTGTTTTATGGCTTAATAGAAGCGAAGATTTCGCGAAAAGAAACAAACGATCACCACAAGAAAATCGAACCTTGCAGGTTCTATGGGGCTTGCTTTTGCTCTTTTGTGATCCAATATAATCGATTCGTTTTCTCTCATTATCGATATTTTGTGAGGCAACAATAAAGTCTACTACGCCCCGTTCTTTTATCAGAAGCGAGAGTTTGTTGAGCTGTTGTTTGAAGCACCTTGACTTTGAACTTAAGTGCAGGAAACATCATTCGGCTAAACGCTACTTAACCAAGAAGCATTTCCCGTACTTCATACCAACAGTCAACAGAAGAGCACCGCGGCGACACAAATTGTAAGGAATTGATTATTGATACTACAGTTGGCGTTTAGCTGCTAACAATTTGCGTCTAGACTCTCTGAGACTCGGGTAACATTTCAGAGATACTTCAAGTGACGTCACCGTGATCACCGCGAGCGCACTGAGAAATGTGATACCAAATTACTTCGTATCTTACTGGGATCTACTGGAAATACCTGCATTACTATAAACACGTTTAACGTTTCTAATGGGGATGTTTACAAAGAGTTTGCCTTCCGAACAAACTACAGACAGAGGCCAAGTGGGGTCACTCGCGTTCATTTAGAGATTTCAAAACTGTTTCTACTTTGATGTAATTCAATTTCTTTGCTTTTTGTTGCGAAACATCCCAAGAAGAAATTTGAGCTGTCACTTCGACCAATGTTTTCATTTGAATGCTATGCTTTTTTCCTGTTGATCACAGGTTACTGTTTCTCTTTCCGGACTTCGACAATAGGCAAAACACAACATCTTCCAGACCCTGAGTTTTTATCAGAAAGCATCAGGAAGTCTTGAGTATGAATTTCGTTCCGGACAGTAGTGAGAAAAGAGAATGAGGTGACCACACTGGACACCCCACCGGCACCCGGTCGGATGCCAACTTCCGTACGACGTTTTGTGACGTCCTTGTGGAGAAAAGGGATCTGTGACAGACAATCAACAAATGATATCTACCAGACCTTTTCTGTGCGATCAAAAACAAAACATCCCTCATTATCTACAACAGCTAGAGTCTTTGCCCATTTCCACATTTTAGTATATTCCTGCCATTGAAAAGAGCAGATTGTTCGTGTTTCTTTTACTAGTAGATTTTGAGCGATATGGCGGTAGGTTTTTCTAGTCTAGTACGTTCACCTACAGGTACAAATTCATTATTCTCCAAGCAAGAAGTATCCGGGATTTTTATCGTTTCTCTTTTAATCCCGGACACTCCTTGCCCACTCGACCGAAACTTCTGGTTTGAGAATACAAATTTGTGCCACAGCAAGACGTTTGCGATCAGTATATACTAGTCGTTGGCCCTTGCCGACCCGTGGTGACATGGGGGTTGGTCTGAGTTGGCGTGGACAGCTGGTAGCGGGATCAGCGGTCCCAAGACGGAGCATGTTCAGTCATGTTTCAGCCGTTTTGTGTGGGAAACTATCGTCTGCGGGTGGGCATTCTTGTGTAGGTTTTGTTTCCCGCCACAGGAATGATCGGAAAGATAGGCAGGCAGACAGGTGGGTGGGAGGGACATGATGGGATCTCTTCAAGTTATGCCACCGGGCTCGACAAGTCTCAACATGCACTGGAGAAATATTTCTGCCTCTGTTTTATCTGTCATGGATTAAAACCTTAAAACCTTAGCTTGGTATCCTGCATTACAGATGAGAAAGGACCAATCCTGTACAACGCTGGATATTCCAGGTCCTAACCAGGCTATTAAAACCTCATCTAACGTTACCTCAATAAGTTACAGTGGAGTTCTAGTGTTGTGTACCTTTGGTGTTAATTCTTAATAATTAAAAAAAAAGAGACACACTCGAAATCATTCACAGAAGTTATGAAAGCCAAATTATTTCGTCTTATCACTGTTGACACAGTTTAGGTTCTTCAATGACTTGACAAACCATTGTCCTGACGACAAACTGAAAATTCACGGATTGTCGGCAAAGAAAGGGCGCCGAGTGAGCTGGTGTTTGCGCGCTAAGTATAGCCGGGGGCCTCTCTGACCACTCCAGTAATGCAAACATTATGATGCAAGATGAAAGATCTGCCGAGTAACAGGGGAACACACATTTCTGACAACCGAACCCGTAACTACTAGCCTGGATGCCAGACCCCCGATCTCTATATATTTCTAGTTCTCAGTGTCTAACTCAGGGGGGCCTGTTGTAGAATTTCCTCGGGGCATGTTAGTCCTGGCTGGAGCCAAGGAGCCGGCCTCTTCTAGAATATCCTAGTAGGCCCTGGAAACAGTCTGGCACCCAGGCTAACAACTACGGGAGCGAGGGGACCGACATAAGGGGGCCATAAAATTGGGGCGTTGTATTTCCAATTACAACACCTTTAACAAGTGGTGCCATCCGAAATAACTAAAAGGAATTTAAAATACCGGATAGTTTTTTGACCCGCGGCACAATTGGTACATGTAATAGTTCAATATCACAAAATAGCGTGAAAGTATGTTACAAATGTGTATAACGTGAATATGGGAGTGTTCGACATTGTTCTACGAATGCCATAAGTATGACTGAATTAACAATAGACACATTCAAATATGAGATATGTTATACTACAGTTAGCATGGTTAGAGGCAATATCAACAACGGAAGTATGAAATCGATCTTGAAATAGTTCTAGTAACTATTAACTTCGAAGGCAGATCAATAAACGGAATAATTTGTACAAAATAATCAGAACTCACCTTGTTGCTCTGATAGAACGTGATCGGGATCGCAGATCCAGGACGGGATCCCGTCCACTGATCCACATTTCACCAGATCTTTCTGTGGATCCGGATAGTCGTATCTGTTCCATTCCTTGGCGCGAACACACACAACCGCGAGTGAGAAGCTGACCAAAACTTGGCGGAAAGTTACGTGCAACATGTTGGTGAGAGTTGAGTTGAGAAGACAGACACACGGCAAATGTTCCCTGGACTATAGCACGAGCCGAACACGTCTGAGTCTTGACTGAGCGGTGACTAAACACAAAGTGTCGTGCTGCGGTGTGACGTAGCAGTGCACGCCCACGCCCCGTCGGAAGGTCCGTAGCAACCACCTTAGCAACGCCAATCACAGCGCCGTGTGGGAAAGGCGCGGCAGCCGATAATTGTTCTGGGGAAAGGGCAAGAAAGCCACCGGTAGGGTGTAACATAGTATCCAATTGTTACATGCACGCACCCTCTTATCGATTTCATTTCTAATGTAAGCCCCTTTCCCCCAGATGTTCTTTCTGATATAATTCGTATGCCAAGTATCAAAAATGATGTCTATCAATAATAACGTTACGTATTTCGTTCAACTGAGGAAGTCGACATTTTTGGCTGCCTTCCCTGTCGTGCGATATGAAAAGGGACTGACGTGGTCGCATGGTATTGTAATCACAGGAAACCCAGAGGTTTCAGGGCACACCGTTGTTCGTCATTGCTCAGAATAGCAGAAAACTAGATTATAATTTATATGTTACTCAAGTACACACGCATACCCTTGCCAGGAGGATTAACGGATTGCCCCCGGTATTTCTCAACCACAGGGTTCGGTTACAGGTGTTTCCGGGACAGGTAAGCCCAGACAGGTACAGGTATGTGCACACAAACACATACCTGGGCGGCGGCGCAGCCTTCAAACCAACAATGCCGACAAGCCATATATAGCATGGCTGGTGTGACGTCATATTCAAACGATCGGTGGCTCTATAAAGCATAAAGTAGTACACGGCTAATATAATGCGAAGTGTTCTCACTGCCGTCGATAAGGATGTGCGTGTTCAACTTCACAACGTGATGTTTATTTCCAAGAAAATACAAATGTGAGGAGGAAAAACGTAAAAGAAAGCTAGAATTGGGGGAAATGCCAAGTTCGAGTTGATTTCCTCTTCGTACTTACGTCACCGTGGGAGCAGGCGGATGGACAAATCGGAACTTCTTGGCGCGTCTTCCTTCAACGAGACGTAAACACGTGACATCAAGTCACCCAGTAACACGGGAGTATTAGTTCTGTAAATAAACATGACGACTATAGTGGGTTAATCTATTGACAAGAGGAAGTTCAACGGTTTCGCCAAAGGTTAATAGGTTGTATTGAGCATGGCAATGAGCATGGAGAGTCCTGTACACGGTATACAGTACTCGCCAAGCATAGGAGTGGGTCCGGCTGGTTTTTGACGTGTTTTAGGCGTTTTTGTTGGGCTTTCTACTTTAGTGTTTTATTTTTTTTTAATCTGTGAGTTGAAACAAAAATATAACAAAGTAGAAAGCCCGACAAAAACGCTTAAAAACACGCAAAAACCAGCCGGACCCACACCTATGCTTGGAGAGTATACAGAGTATAGCACACATGGTGAAAGGACAGACGATTCAGTTAATGTAGGGTTAACGTTTAGAGTGTTGTCGTATATTCGATTCAAGAGGAATAGATTAATATAGTCAACATGATTTTGATAAGAGTTTTGGAGATCGATTTTAAAAGGGGTATGGAAAAAATTCAATCCAGTATTGTCCAGCCTGGAGTCCAGCATTGTTTGCTTTGGCCGGCTCCCAACGTCCGCTAGGCGGCTAGCAGAGGTTGGGAGTGGGCCAAAGCTAACAAGGCTGGACTCAGGCTAGTATTGTCAACACAATACGGCGGCGAAGGTGACCACTATACATTTACATCTACATCAGTGATACCCCCCAAAACACGTTGTGACTCAACAGCTAGATGATTAAAGTCAACCAAAAACGCTCTTTATTTTGATTTCATTGACATTCAATTTCATTTACGGACGGAATTGTTTTGAAAAGTCGCCTATCGCAACAGCAAAGGCATTATCTAATGTCCTTGATACGTTGATGAAGGTTAGACGTCCAGGTAAACAATACTAATATACAATTTACTACTGTATAGATTACGAAGGTTATTTCCGGACGTTTCGGGTGACATCCATCACCCTTCTTCATCGTCACTAAAATTAGCTAGTAGAACCAATCAGTACTTACATACAATAAACTACAAAAACAGGTTGAACATAACAAAGTCACGTTTTACTGTATATAATGTCCTTGGTTACAGCAATAATGTGAATACGATTAATCTGATACATGCGGTAGCTTACAGTACTGCAGGAAACTGTGTTCTACTACATGTAGTTTGATTAACTTCCAGTTTTTGGTACCTTACAAGGGTAAGATAAGCAGACCCTACCGGCCGTGGGTCTGAGTAGCCCCTTCAGTCCGTTCTCCGGATATGTTTCTGATTCTGATACACATGAATAAATGTACTGTATTTTGCCATGATGGGATCTTTGAAGTTTCACTGGCACCAGCGACCTCTGGCGGCAGCTTCGCAACAAGGCAGCAACTACAATTTCGTTGACAAAGCCGTCTTTAAATAATCAATACAATGACTACAAATTCATGTACATGTATCATCTTTTGATGTACAGTAATTTGGCAGCATTCTACCTCTGGTATCTGGTCTTCTCCGGATCGAAGATTATGGTGTCTGATAGATACGCTAAAATGTAAGGTACTGTAGCCAAGTTTTCAGTATTGTTTTGACGGATATTTTTGATAGAGCGACGCATTTATGTCGCATTTAGGCATTCATCTCGATGACAACTCTTCAGGTGCTGCCATGAAGTACAAAACCAAACAAATCGGCGGTAGTTATCATTTTGCCTTTCGCGATGCATTCTCCAATGGCAGATATACTTTTGTTTATGATAGATCTAATGCCAAAAAGAATGCATCAAATCAAGTTTGACCATAAGTTTGACCATAAGTTACATGATTATCAACCAAAGGAACACTCCAGACTGCTGAAAAGGGCCTAGGGAAATGTTCGGTTTTGTGTTCGTAGTTTTCACGTTGACCTCTTCACCGAGGAACTTAAGAACACCGCGAGCATTTCCCTTTTACAGTAAAACCCATAACGTTATAGATCTAGCAGTTTATTAGTACCACATCTTCCGTACGTTTACTAGTCACTTACTTCTGCCATACATTAACTTTAAGATAAGAAAATCAAAATTTACCACAAAAATACTTACAGAATTCAATTTATTGAAATTAAAGAGAAGATTGGAAAATGAAAAAAGATATTACTCTCCGTGTCGGGGAATCGAACCCCGGTCTCCCGCGTGACAGGCGGGGATACTCACCACTATACTAACACGGATTGGCATGGAGTGAGCCGCTCACAATAGGTATTTAGACCAAACTTGCCCTTCAACAACAACCCTAATTTGTTACCTTTGTCATATTTTCCTCATTTTCTTCGTTATTATTTATACACTGGGTATACTGTAACATCAGGGATTGATTTTAGACATAACACTTCCATGAATGCCGTAGAAAGCGACGCAAAAGATGGTCATAACCAGCCAACCTGTGATGATGACGTCACGCGGCGCGAGACAAATTGATAGCAACGAATCATTATTCTGCACATCTATACTAAATTCAACCAACTAAAGCTCTGTTGCAAAAATCACAAGTTTTTGTGATAGTAAAACTCTTACTTATTTTGTATATTTATATACTTATCAATACACAGGCCTAGGTCCTAAGATATTCTTATTTTTGTGGCAAAAAATTGAGAGCGTTTCTGAACGCATCAGCTTGTGGCAGAAATCGTTCGGATCGTCCATGACTGCCATTGGAAGGGAGGGGAAGTAACTACTGTTTTCCAAGGATTTTCCACCGGAATTTCCAGAGGATTTATCTTAGGAACTACCCTGAAATATGGTCAGAGAAACTAGGCACTTGTGGGTCGGGAATTTACCGGATAACGTGCGCGAGGAGCGTATCATCGAACATTTCAAACGGTGAGTGTGCGGTTGGATGGGTGCTGGGGGTAGAGGCGGTTGGGGGGCGGGTAGTTTCCGAAGGGCTTCCGCTGTCCCGACCAAAACACACAATTATGCACTGCCTACAGTCTCCCACTGATCGACAGTTGCTCAATTATCCGTCAGTGTGTACGTCAGAGTCGTATCTTACGTCTAAACGCCCCTCATCGCGGCGTATTCGGTGCAGAAGTCGCCGTATGCTGGTGGGAAACATGGCGGGCTGCTCGCATGAGCACGAGATCCGCACTCTCAACCTTCCGCGCCACACAGACACTCTCACCCGCCCGCCAATCTACTCCTCTCCCTGTCGTTTTATCGTGTAGACACTCCATGTACGTGTTTAGGAAGGTTTTGCGCTTGGTAGAATTGCACGGGAGAATTTAGCAAATGAGTATATTGTGTGTCTTTGTTGTGGAAAATCGCTTGCACGGCAGACCAGGGAAAGGGGGAGGGGGTTGGGTCAGGGTCGGTATTGTTTACACACGTTTTTCAATACCAGGGAGATACGAGAACGCAGTGACAAAGGAGCGATGTTTGTGTTGTGGTGAACCTATTCGGGGGAGGAAAATACAACAGAGACATTTGCTGAACCTGGCAGAAGTGTAGATGTTGAATTGCTAATGATTTGGAAAGCGACCCTGCCGTAGTAACAAAGGGAAGGCAGCTGGACAAAGACTAGCTGCATGTTTGCAGATAATTTATAACTGATAAAGGATTGATAAAGTACATGAACAGGTGTACTGTGAGATGCATACCTATCATTTTGGCAAAACAGATGTGTTCCTCTCTACTGTATTGTATCCTTTTGGAGTTTTTGCGACCCAGGGCAGTTGTGATATACTTGCTCTTTCAAGGTTGAATTTGTAATTTGAGCCTGCAATCAGTGGTTTGGGATGTGTTTTGAAAGGGGAACAAAATTGGCCTCAGGGTTTCAGACCATTCAATTTATCACAAGGTTGCTTGTCTGAGCTGATGTTGCTATGTTATTGTAACTCAGGACTCAAAGTACTTTATTTCTGTGATAACATCATATGGAGCCATTTTAAAAGGTTTTAGCCGGCAGGTTGTAGCCCTTGTTTATTGTTATATAACCATATCTATTCCTATGTTTTACCAACCTATGCACTTCTGTGTTTTAATCTTTTTGAAAAAATGTCAAAGCATGTCTGTCAGCATTTAGACTTTGATGTATGTATCAAAGGAAGATTAATATTGATGTCAGTGCAGACAGAAAATTGACTTGTTTTATTCATAGGTCTGTGTGAGTGTAATTTGTATGGCAGCACTGCTATATTTATGAGAAAACCCCTGGCACAATCTATGTACAATTGTTGTGCAATAAACTTGACTTGACTTGACTACATTATAATTCCACAGAAACTGCATCTACAGTGTTTTACTTTTAGTTAAAACTCCTCAACACGTTCAACATGTTTGTATGTCCAGGGCTCAAAATTTCATTTTTGTGAATAGGTCATAATGTAGATTCTATAGGTGCACTTTTTAGGTGCACATGAAAAATTCTTAGTGCATAACATAGAGAAGAATGTCTGGAAATCCTATTGATGTCCTCTTCAAAGCTTGAATCCAAAGTTCTATAATAGAATCTATTGCTAACTGTAACAAGTAGCAAAGGTTTTATTATTTTTTTCTGACACTTTGGTATCAAGAATATGCTACCACCAGCACTAGGGTACAATGGCACCTTTCTCTATGTAATCCTACACAAATATTAATCGTGCACAGGTGCACCCACAGCTCCAATCTGGGGTGCACAAACGTGCATGTGCAGTTGTGCACCCAGCATTTTGAGCCCTGACTTTGGTTTCCAGGTTGTGTGGTATACAGTAACCAGTATGACATTTTAACAGCAAGGATATATATATACCAGCTAGCTGATGTTTTCATTGCAACGTAGATCTCTGTTTTGTGGGAAAATTGTGCTGTAGTTTGTTGGCATGGACATAAACAGGTCTGACTTGGGGGTTATCCAAGGTGATGTGTCGTAAACAATCAGCTGAACAAAAGCAGGGGGTCCTTTTTGTAGATCAGGATTTTTCACAGCATTGTCTGGTGTTTTCATGTTGAAGTGACCCCAGGGAAAGGACACCAACTGGTTCTTCATGAATAAATAATAACCTCAGACTGTAGGGGTGCAGGTATTAGGGGGTAAGCCATTAATTACAAATGCAGGGTTTCCATAGTTATTGTTACAGTTTGACTTGTTTGTTTTTACACTTCTGTAAAAGGCCTTGGTGGTGTAGAGTAGAGTAGTTTCTTTAGCCATGTAGGAATTCTGGCTTTGTCAGATCAGTACAAGTTCAGCTACACTGTAGTTTATAAATTTTTGCGAGGGTAGTTTTCTTTTGTATGTAAATACTAGACACATTCTAATTCACACGGCACACAAAAGCTGCAGGGATGAATCATTTGATTATTTGTTGTACTGGGGCTTTCACCCAAACCTTGTGTTTGTATGGTAAATTGAGATAGTACCGTAGTTGTCTTTGTGTAACTTCTCTGCTGAGAATTATTTGGCTGTTTTGTGTTAGGTACATCGTCAGTAGGAAGAAGGAACTACTAGTAGTTAGCATTACTAGTTCCTTCTTCCTACTGATGATGTCAGTTGTAGTTGTTTTTATGTTTTTTTCCCAGTAACTGCAGGTCGATTTGAGCTTCTCCTGAATAAACAAAGGTTCAAACAAACAAACTGTTCCTTGTGTGATGGGAGTGTAACTGGTTAGTTTAAGTTTGGAGGTCAAGCTTTGGTGCAGTCACATGTTGTTTGTCAGGTCCCAGTTCTACCACCTCCAGTAAGTGTCATTACTGTATTATCCCCCAGCCAGGCACATGTGTTGTTTGTCAGGTCTTATCATCCCCAGAAGTACTAGTGTGTAGTCCCTGTGCTATTTGTCATGTAAAGTGAAGCTGGCATTCAGACAGACCCCAGGGACATAAATAGAGCCTGTTTTCTTCTAGTGGACCGTGTATAGTGTATGTCCTCTACTGTTTGGCAGTGCTGCATTTGCATAAGAGGGTATTTCAGTGGGTTATTTCAGGAGGGTTGCCAGTCAAGATGATCATAGCCTATTTTGGTTACAACTTACATCATAGGATGGTCATCCAGTGAGACACATTCATCCATTTGTTGGAAATAAAGGACAAAGCACTTGTAAGCCCTGTGGACTTCATTGATCACAGGTAGTGAGGTACACTGAAAAACAAGAAAATAAAGTCAAGGTTCTATTGTTTTGCTTTTTCTACTGTTTTGCATAGCTTTGCACATGACAATATTGTGTGTGGATTGCCAGGTACTTGCCAAGCCATTATCCAGGTTGTTATTTTCACATGGCTGCTCCAAATGACTGATTTGCACATGATTGCCTGATTATGTAATACTATCTGAAACAGGGGAAGTAGACCTATGGGCCATGTGTTTTCTATGCTGACCCCAGACAAACTTGGTTGGTACACACCCATGGATTTGGCCGGTTTCCTTGATACAGGAGTCGTCTGTTTTTGTTCTGGGCTGGTTTTTGTTTACAGAGGGAAAGATAGAGTGATGGGACACAGCTGATGGTCTCAAGTTCTTGGCACGCACACTAATGATACTTTGACCTTGGCAATATGGTGTAGGTCTTTTGTCTTTAGAACCAGTCTGATCTGGTTCTGTTTGCAGTGTTCTCTTTATGGGCAGCAGAAACTGAAGCAGCTTACAGATGTGTCTCATGTGGTAGAGACTGGTCATTCTTGTAATTGTATAGAGTAGAGTAGAGTCTACAGTCAGGTAGGATGCATAGATGTATAGATTTTTTTAATGGCATAATTATACATCTACATCTACATCTAATAAAATATAAAAATAACTTAGCAACACATTTACATATTGTTGTGGGGGCAAATCCCACTGGCTTTTTTTATCTAGGGTTTGCTTCCTACTACTTTCTTGACAGTGGTGTTTCATCCCCTTGATTTTCTGTGCTAGGGTTTACTACATATTACATCTGCGCAATGTTGTCAATTCTGAGTTTCTGTGCAGTTTTCTTTCCCTGTGATGAAAATTTCACACATAGCTGTTGCTGTAGGGTTGTTGTGGAGTAGGATTTTACCATGGTTGATATTGGCCTATATTATTTAGTCTATATGATCTTGTATTCTCTGTAATGTTCTTTTCAAAGCCGGTCGTATATACCTTGGTCGAGTTAATTTTCCTCTTATCCCGTACATTGGGGACCGTCACAAGTAGTATCTCTGTTGACTTTCCTCTGCTGATGGGTTGTCTGTCACATAGCCTCATGTTTGTTTTTCGCAGTTGGGGCATAGCACAGCCCCTTCTCCCTGATAGCTCTGCCCAAAAATAGAAGTGAGGGTTGATTCGCCAGGGAGGGTGGACAGTAACTGGTGACAAGTCTGTTACAGTAGTGTTACTAGTAGCCATGCTCACAGGGCAAAATTGAAATTGAGATCCCTTACTGGCCTGCACTGCAGATGTAAGGAGTGCCCAAACAAAAATTTTCTGTTATGTTGCTATTAGGTAAAAATTATTAAAAGAGTTTGTGAAAATCCTGTTTCCTTAATATACTTGCATGCATTTCCTATTGAAATCTCAACCTTGCGGAGAGAAAATGCTACAAATCAGTTTGATTGCCTTTGAAATATTCAAAGTCTTTTCCGAGGTAGAGAATTTTCTTGAAAAAGAAGTAGAGGTAGGGCGAGGAGGTTGTGTCCCTCATGGCTGGTTGTTTGCTCTAGCCTTGTGTGCTGACGTGGCCAGCTTCTCTCCACCTTTGCCCAGGTGCCAGAGTCTAATCACAAGCACTGCTCTGTAACATGGCAACCCCTGCTGATCTGTGGGACAGAAATGATCGGTGATAAGGTCATTAAGGCCTCCTCTGTAATAAAACATTAAGGAAAATATATACAGCATCAAGTCAATTATGAAAGGACTGTAAATTTTGTATGTAATGTTCTGATCTTGTTGAATTTGTTAGGTATGAAATTTGACACTATTTGAAGTTTAGGCAGGTTGCAGTGCCCTCTGCGCCCATGTGTAGGTCTCAAAATGTGTGCTCAAAAACTGGGTGAATATGTGCTTTTGTACACCCAAACTTGTGTAACTGATTTTTGACTGGGAGCACCAATGCACCTAGATAATGATAGGGTTGAATATGCAAAGGTATTATTGTACACTAGTACTAGTATACAGCTGCATATTCATGACAAATGAATTATGTGTCAGAAAATATTATGAAACCTTTGTTTTCTTAGTACTCTTTTAGACCTTATCTATAGAATTTCAGCTCCGAGCTCTGAAGACATGCAGTAAGGTCTATCATAGATTTTGCTGACATTCTACTTTATTTTAGGTTAGATTTTTAGGTCAGTAAATTTCAGCTGTGGAAAGGCATTCATACACTCCAATAAGTAGGTTAGGTTCACATATTCACAAAATGAATATGGAGCCCTGCTGTTGCATCTGGTGAGAACCCCATAGCCGATACATCAGCATTTTTTAAATAATGTCCTGCATACATTACAGATATGGCATGATGTCATCATGGCTCTCTATTGGTCCCCAGCGTGCTCATTACAGAATGCACTGTACAGCAATAAATCTATGGCGACGGTCAGATTTTTTTATGTAATTTCATTATTCATCAGACCCTAGTGGTAAAAGAGAGCATGGAGCTTTATGTAAATTATCCTTATGTAGGAAAATAGTCCACACAAACACAGGTGAACATGGCCTTCATATATTTTAGTGGTAAAAGAGAGCATGGGGCTGAAGTTACGTAGATGTGCCTTATTGCAAATTACCCTTTGGTAGGAAATTAGACCACACAAACAGTGAGCATGGCCTTGCTATATTGGTATCAATAGAAAACTAGCCACTGCAAGCTGGCTCAAGTTTATGCTAATATCGAAACAAACTGGTTTGCACCCAGGTAAGACTAAGAGTAAATTAAAGTGGGCAGACCAGCAGAGCTAGCACCTCTTGATACATCCCAGGTAGACCATGACATCATCCCATATTTATAGACATGCTGTACTGCATGGGAAATAAGCCACAGGTAGCCATTATGGGAAATGGGCACTGTGATCCATTGCTTATTGGTCATACAAGTAGGCGCTGTGCTGGCCTATTTAACGACCCAAGGAAGTAAAGAAATGGGTTGGCTTTTCTTTGGTCTATGACTGCAGATCATTAAAGATGCAGGAGCTATGTTAAGCAATATGCTAAAGCAATATGCTGCATATGTAGATATATGTATGATATTACAGGATGCTAATGTGGCAATATACTGAAAATAAAAGTTATTGTATAACAATATCTTTTCAGGTGTAATGCTAGCTCACCCACATATAACACAGTACGCAGCATTCAGAGAATGCAAATTATGGTGAAACCTGAATAAGCACTTAGCTGTAATGAAAATGAATATGGACAGAAACCTACTTGGTTGCTTTTAATCATGAAAAATTTTGCTTGGAAGCTTTTAGTATCAAGAGTTTGGATTGTAATCTTGTAAAGGTCTCTTAAGTGGTGGGAAGAGTCTGAATTCTCCACACGTCCGATCATGTAATGGTTAACCCAGAATATGGATCCAGCTCTTTGAGTGGCAGCGAGAAATCTTTTGGCTTGCCTGACGTGGAATTATGATGTGTGGAATAATAAGTAGGACGTGGGTAGAGCTATTAGGTACTTATTAGTATTCTCACCACATCTCATTGTATAACCGCAAGGGTGGAAACTGAATTGGGTTGATTCAGAATCAGAAGGGGGCCTGTGGTGCAAGTGTCTTTTTTGGCGTAATCAGCCATTCTAATTCAATGTAACACTTACTAACAGTAAAGCATAACCAGTAGAGGGTTGAATCTGAGGTAATGTCTTTCTGGGACCACACATTTTAAGTCTCCTTTTCAGTCTTGTAAAGAGGCACTGTACCTGGCTAGCAGGTCTTGGAGTCTCCAGGGAAATAAGGTTTTCTGTCATTTTTAGAGGCCATTATGATCTATTTTTTAATGGATAGCATAATAGAATTGTATTTGCTATTCATTAATTATTATATGCAGTCACACCTTTTGAGACTGACTGATACTGATCTTGATTCGGCACTGGAGGAGAAAGAAAAGAAAAATCATGTGATTTTTAAGGAGGTGTTTGTGGGAATGCTTGTATAAGAACCTTACTGACCTCTGGATTCCTACAGAATGTCAATGTTCGTTAGTGGAACAGGATGAGGCCGGGTACTTTATGCAGGTCTTTGGGATGGAAGAAATGGGTTTTTACTTTACGGAGGTCATTTGGATGGAAAAATGGGTTTTTACTTTACGGAGGTCATTGGGATAGAAGTAATTAGTTTTCACTGTCTGTGGCACTGGCAGGAAAGTGCTTTGTGATAAGGGGGCCTGCAAGTGCAAGCCCTTTTTTCTGCAAAGCGTAATCAAGCCGTTTTAATGATTTGAAATAAAGCATAATCATAGACATTGGATGGTTGAATTTTATTCTAATGCATTAGGAAGGTTTCTGAATTTTCCGTAATGTGTTACCGTATGTTATAATGTAAGCGCAGAGAATTTTGAGTAATTCGTAATGCAGTACCCCTTCGGAAGACCCCCTTTTAGTATGGCGGACATATCCTACCAGGCACGGCGGAACCAGTCGGCCTGGTTAGATTTGCTTTGATGCTGATCAGAATTAATGAGTTCGGCATTAAATGGGTTATAAACCAGGGGGCTGCAAATCAGATATGCGCGGGGTAGAATATTGATTTGCTGCCCACAGACAGCGTTCCCATCTCCTAGCTTTTCCCCTCACTCCCGAGCTTTCTGGATATTGAGCGGTGATTGCGGCTGGCACAAGGGAAATGGAATATCGATCCGTGGAACGCTAAGCTCTAATGGAACGGCTGTGCTGTGCATGCATAAATGCCGACCCAGTGTAACGAGAGTGTGAGTGGAATATTAAACAGGAGTTGGCAGACCACAGCTAGGCCCATGCTCCAGTTTGCAGACAAAAGGGATTTTAATTGGTTGGGGATTATTTTGGAAACTGAGGTGTTCTTTTCCTTGTTAATTATCTCCTGGTGGAGACAAGTGGAACAAAAGTATTGAATCATTGCTATAGTTCACAATATAGGGTGGTATTTTTCCAACATTATATGTGAAATGGACTGCATTGAAAGATGCTTTTAATTATTCATTTATAATTTATTGACCTTTTTCCCAATTTCAAAGCATCATATTACCTAATGGCATCAGAGACCCTGAATACAGATCAGAAATTCTTACTGACCATGGAAAAATATTTTGCTTATGTTTTATAAAGAGTTGATTTTACTCCTGTCTTGAGGCATGGCTTAATATTTGCGGTATGGTAGAAATCCACTTCTAGAGACCCAGCCTGGCAGCTGTTCAAGGTAGATAACAAGGAGGTGGTTTTGTATGGATGGTGCGGAGGTTTGGATCCATACCTGTGGGGCACGTAGGGGGGCCTGTCTTCCCAGCCTGAGATCTGGTTCAGCACACCCATGCACACCTCACCGCGTGATTTGACTTTATTTGTCTGGAGCCGAGGGATGACGTACCGTAATAGAAATAAATTTTGTTGGTCATAGGTAACAAGATTCCATCAAGTTTAAATGACAGATGCTTGAATAAAATGTGCATTGTAATACTTATAGTGCCAGCAGACTCGTGGAGGTAGTATTATGTGCTGATAACTTTCATGTATGTTTTAACTCTTATGACAATCCAAAAATGGCTCTGAAATATTTGAAGGGAGGTTTTGTAGCCTGGTATCCAAACCTATTATAGCTGACGCGTCTCTTTGTCCCTTTACGCAAATGAAGAGACTATATAGAGTAATAGGTTTTAGAGCTATAGGAGCTATAATAGGTTTTGGATACCAGGCAAGACCTTTGCCTGGTGTAGAAGGCAAGACCTTTGCCTGGTGCAGAGAGAAACAAGGTCTACTCTAAAGCAGGTAACTCACTGAAGCTGCAGCAGTTTGGCAACCTTGCGACTGGTGCCATGAGTGCTCAACAAATTTCAGCGATAAAAACAAATCTTTTGAGGCTTTGTGTGTTGTCTTACGTTTTGCATGATAGTCCCATCATAAAGTCAAGCCAGTCAAGGGAAACAAAAATCCAATTTAGGACACAGCTAGGCCGCCAACATGCAGCAGTCCAGTAAGATACAAGCTTCAATTGCGTTGGGATGGCGTGGGATGGCCCAGTCCAATCTGCTTTCTATTTCTCCAGATACAGTCAAACCTGCCTAGGCGACCACCTTTTCAACGCGACCACCTGGCCATGGCGACCGCTTTTTCTCGGTCCCGAAAATTTTCCCCATAGGCACAAGCATTAAGCTGCCTGTCCAAGGCGACCACCCGTCCAACGCGACCGCGACCGCCACGAATTGGGACCGCACAGAGCACAATCCCTGCCCATGGCGGCCGCCTAATTTTCAAGCGTGTGACATCGGATCATTTTGCTGTCGGATTTCACGGAAATGTTTTCAAGACTTTGAAGGACAAAAATAAGGACAAAAATACATGGAATAGCAATGTTATAGCATCGATTCCTCCATGAAGTGTTTTAATAAAGCGTTCCCCCTATAAATATTGTAAAGACAAATGTTTGTGATGTTGTTGTGCCTATCGTAATCTTATAGTTTACCGCACTCAGTTCGGTTTAAACTCAATTTTCAAAACGAATACGTAGTGCATGGCGTCAAAAGGTCAGATTTCGCAGAAACTACTATCTATTTCTTGTATTTTCAACAAAAATCTGTCTGTGTCTTACTAAATTCCGCCGAAAAATGACTTCGCGGCGGGCAAAACGTCGGGCGAGAAATATTGTTCCTTGGTCCCGACGCCATCTTGGATTTTGGCGCGGCCCGGATTTGGCGTACCACTGACCTTTCTAAAACACGTTGCTTTTGTGTATGAACATTTACGAATACTCTAATTATTAATTAAAATTAATATTCTTATTTTCTTTTTATTTCCATGAATCTCACAAACCTTTATTGGACGGTGTGCGTTCTGCTGCACTGACTTACCTTTCGATGCGGCGCGGCCCGACGAAATCACACCGTTCCGTTTTCATCTTTAGTTGTCAGATCGGAAACTTTTTGCCCCTTTTATCCAGCGGTCGGCGCCCCAAAAAAGGCTGGGGTCAGCAGGTGTTTTCTAGGGATTTGTCTTAGGCCTTAAAACTTCGATGATGTGCGTGTGTGTGAGTGTGTACTATTTAATGTAACGTGTGAATGCGGGAGGGCGCTGCGATCATCGAGGCAACCATTGTTTTGTAGTCAAAATTATGACAAAAATTTATACACGATGTAGCTGTATACAATTATTACGACGATAACGGAAAATGTAATTTTTGTAGGATCTTTCTGTCAATGAGAATTGAACCTGGTGGGGGTCATACTGTCTAAATTCACATAATTTTCCATCCATTTACGTACTGTATTTGAAAACCTCGACCTGGAAACATGTGAGTGGAATCCTCTTCATGGCGACCACCTGTCCATCGCGACCGTTTTTGCTCGGTCCGCCGGGTGGTCGCCTTGGGCAGGTTTGACTGTACTCAGGTGGTTCTGGTTGACCCCTTTTAGCCCATCTGCAGAATGGAATGAGATAGAAGAGCAGGCTCAGAAGAGACTAGCCACCTAATCTCCCAGTCCACTCAGTCTGTGGCTTGCTCCTGGGGAAATGTCATTATGTAGATTGAAGGGGGGGGGGGGGCTGTTTCAGTTGAAGGTGGAATGCTGGTTGGATTTTGATGTGAAGATATTTTTGTGGGTATATGATTGGTCACATCTCACTATTACAGTATTAGGCCATGGAACAAGTTTCAGGCTTCACGTCAATTAGTGCAACAGTTAGAGCATTGGACTCAGAACCAATAGGTCCCGGGTTTGATACTCACCATGCCCCGAAGTTGTGCCCTTGGAAAGGCACTTAACATGACCTTCCCTGGCGGTGGAGTGACGCCCACGGAGCCACTTGGTCTGTCAAATGTGTGCCAAAAATACACTATGGATTTGGTGCGCCAATGTGCCAACATCTGCACATTTACATCCACCAAGAACCGTTAGATTTTATTTTTTTATTTATTTATTTTTTTAAACCTCAATTGAGAGGAGGATGCTTTACCTTTGTACTGTCACCGTACTCTTCACCCATCTCCTGTATGTACTGAGCTGTCCCCTAATAGGTTGCCAGGAAAGCTGGAAGGCTTGATATATTACAGGTGTTGTGGGGGGCAATAAATGAGAGAGGATGTGGTTGGAGGAAAGTTTGATACTGTATGAGCTTTATTAACAGAGATGGGGCTCCAGATGGGGGTTTCAAGGGTACAAAGAGGTATTATTCTTGACTGATCACTGATAAACTACATTGTAGTTCTTTGTCACAAACATGAATAATGTGGCTTATCTAAAGGAGGTTTTATTTGTGTTTTCTGCAGGTATGGGAGGATCGATAGCGTGAAGATTCTCCCCAAGCGCAGTTCAGAGGGTGGACTTGCAGCCTTTGTAGACTTTGTTGACATTAAATCTGCACAGAAGGCCCACAATGGCGTTAACCGCATGGGCGACAGGGAACTGCGTACAGACTACAACGAGCCGGAACGTGCACCGGGAACCGTGGTTCAGATTCACGAAGAGGACCCGGCTACGGTGCGACAGCGGGAAATGGGGTACCGGGAGGGCGGACATCCTTACGGCCCCGCGTACGGACGGTACACGCGGTTCGATCGTAGGTCGGATGGGTAAGTGTGTGGCGCGGATCCAGCCTCACTCTCATGTATGGTTCTCATGAATTGTTCTTTCCACAGCTGACGGATCTACAAAGGGGGTGGTGGGCATGGAATTTACCTTTACTTTACATTGGGTTGGTTTTGGTTGGCTCGACTTACACACCACCTGGATCTGTGTGGTCCGAGACCTCAACGGATTACGCTGCGGCACCCGGACGGATTACACCGCCATGGAGGTATAGTTTTAGTTATAATTCCTACCGTCAGTGCCTTATATGGAATATACCACCGCCTCATTTCATCCTCACATCACCACGGATACGTACCATCACACCGGAGTACCATCATGCCGACCGGAGTACCTCGGGAGTGTACGACAGATAAGTATGCCCAGTGTGCGGGGAGGGCGAGCACTTGCTGTAAGGTATAACTGTGTGTAAGACGTGACGTGGGCTCTTGTGTTGTGAGTGTGTAGTGTTGGCACGTTTTAGACACCCAAAAAAGCAACAACTCCCCATGTACACTGGCAACATGGTTAACGTTTACATTCTACCGTTACATCTTATGTACATGGTAGGTAGTGACTTCAGGGCTGTTGTAACTGTTAGGGGATGGAGTAGCGTACAGTACTGTACCTACACTAAACCTGTGGACCTACACTAGGATATACCACCTGTGCCTTACCTGGGAGATATTTTGGGACATACCACCGACTCCTGGGGTTTACGTGCTGGTCACACACCTATGGGAACTGTTGTTGGTCAGCGAACTTATGGAGTACGCCTGCAGAGAGACACTTGTTACGGAATACCTGTCCATGGATATATATATATACACGCACATCTGGATTACTTTACATGTACTTATTCTCCAAGCCTGGAGAACAGTGACTGACTCATACTGACACATACACCCATGGATGTAGTGGACAACTTTAGAATGGTGACTTCATCAGCAAGGGTTGGACATCACTCAACTGTATCTGCAGAGACAACACTACCTTCAGACATTGCCAGTCCAGCAGACATGGAGTATTTGTATGCAGCAGTTTGGATAAATCGTATCTGCTTCAACACAGTGAACTGAGCTATCTGGAGACTTGGTTACAAACTGTCATTCTACAACATTGACGCGGATCATTCTGTCTTCATTGTCCTGGACTCTATCTACAGATTTGAACAACCGGAAGTTTACTTTGAGCATGACTGTGTTTCATCATCATCAAGTTGTCTTGACTTTGTCAGTGTTCACGGCAAGAAGAAGTACGTTCAGTTTCGTTGTGGAGCTGAAGTATTGATATAATATCACGGAGAACGATGCCGGACATCACGTCATCGTCAAGTGGATTTAACGGTGCGTTACAATAAGCAGGCAAAACTGTACGTGACTCGCTGTGTCTTGGTCCAATCAGGGCCATCCGTCTGTGCAGGTGGCCCACAGTGGGGCGTTTGCTCGCTGATGGAACCAGATTTGTGACAGGCGTGAACTAATGACAAATCATATGGAATACCAAGTGATCGATGAGTGGTGTCGTCACCATGGATACGGACTGATCACGCTGGAATACTTCTGATTGGATCTACCACGGCGCGGTGCCGACGGGACATATCGGACAAGCCAACATCAATCACCCCCATCTGGATAACTGTAACTCGCTGACGGCCCCAAATTGTGGTTTGATGTTGAATGTGGTTTGCGGTTTTGTTGTTTTGCTGGCAGGCTTGCCTGTCCCGCCGTCAGTCCCCCTTCTGTAAGACTAGGCCAAACGGCCTCCGGGTTTTATCGGATTATTACACGGTGTGTACGCCCACTCCAGGTTGGTATCCCCTAATACTGCGTGGCTTCACTGTTAACTAACCAGGTAAAACTACTCTGTAAGGCAAGGAATTTTACCAGTCTTATACTAACCTTTGTAACATTCAACAGATGTAGTCAGAGGTAGCACTCTTCATCTACTGATGATCTGAATTTTCTGGTTCAACATTTTCTCAATTCTTACATGGAATAGTTGCTGCTGGGCTTGTTGTTTTTCTACAGTATAGGATTGTATGGATATCTATTATGATGATGAAATTTTGTCCAACAATGTGCATCTCTTTTATTACACCATGTATACGAGGACTCTTTTGAATATTGTCATAGTAGTTAACTCTGTTGCTATGGAAAGGAGGAGAAACTCATGACTACAAAGTTATAACAGCATCACAGAAACTGAGAAAGTGTGCATTTTGATTGGCTCTCAATTGGCCAACCAGGGATAAGAAACAAAAGTTTTACTTCTCATAACAAATAATTTGCTGCTTTTGATTGGCTCTCCATTGACCAATCAGAGATAAGAAACAAAATCGTGAATGATTGGCCCCATTTCATTGGCTTACCAGGGATGAGGCAAGTGTGGTGCCAAATAATTGCTCTATATAAGGAATGAAGCACCTGTGTTTGAACAAAGCTGAAAATAGTACCATACTCAATTTGATTTGCAGTATCCGATCAATTGGACTAAATTTCAAAGCAGTCTTTGATCAGCTAGAAGTGAAACAAAGTGTGTCTAACAGATTTTTTTCACCCTTTAGTTGCCTTTTTTGGGGCAACATGTCTTGATAAAACAGCCTTGTAGTCAACCATTCTGAATAGGCTCGGAGGCAGACATATGCAGCTAGTAGTGTGTACCTGTTACCTATCCCATGACTTTTGTCATCTGCTTTAAACAAACTGAGGTTTCAGTCAACACTGAAGTTGACCAGAGGTAAAGATTTAGTATCTCTCCCTTTCAGAGTGTCTGTTTCAGTATTTCCTTTAAAGTTGAAAGGTTGGTGCAGATTTTTACTGTAGTTTCCCCACAGTTGGAGGTTTAGTGGTAAGTATGCTGTAAACTACAGGGCCTCTCCTATACCCCTGTTACTACCTTGACCTTTCTCCTATGCACTGTAGTGTCTAAACCAACTGTCTGACCTGCTCTTGTTAAAACACCAGGATGCCAGACGACCGCGGATACGACCACAGCCCGTACTTCTACGACCGCCCGTACGACCGCCGGCACATGGGTTACGTAGAGGAGGATCCATACCAGCGGGGAAGACACATGGATTACGGACCACGGGCAGCGTACTATTCCGATAAAGGGCGAATGTATGAACAAGGTATAAAACTCATGCCAACTTTTTTGTTTGTTTTTTGAAGTTCAACTGTCATGATAAAAGAAGGCATCTGTATCTGTATCTATATAGCCGGTATAACTGCCATCAGGCGTAACACACCAGCTTCGCAGGCACGCGGCGCGGCAGCAGCTGGTCATATTACACCGAACGGTCTTGAAAGCCACTTGATGGAATTACATACTGTAAATCCATTTAATATTGTGGTTGGTAATTTTAGCAGTTGGGCAAAGGGAATTGTTCACTGCAATTAATTTTAGCGGTTGACTAGTGACCATTAAAGTAGCGGAAATAAAGTTACTGTTATTATCAAGAATTACATAAACGCAAATGACATGGGTGAGACAGATGAAAAGATTAAGATATAGGAACGAAAGGATGACTATTTATTTGGTTGTCAAGATATTAAGACATGACAGACCCTTATCTTCAAGAGGTCACAATCATGAGAAAGATAGATGCAAAACACTTCAAGATAAATGTAACAGTGAAAAGTCTATTATAGGGAGGGATGAAAATAGGTCAGGGGCCAAGGCATTGAAAAATGGTAGGTAGGAGAACAAACTGACACCTAGAACTGTAAAATAACAATGTAGACCTAACGGAGGAGAAAAATTGTTGACCTCCACAAAATCTTACAAATGACTTCACCCTCTCTGCCCCCTTAACAATTCATTTTGTGCTGGAAAGGAGTCCATGCAGGCTTTCTATATAATCATCTACATCATATATTGTATTTGATGTAACCATCCAGACAACTAACATGGGTGGCTCTCAGAGAAACTGGGGAAATAGAAAGTTAAAATGATGTTCAAACTATTTCTTAAGTCAGATCTATAGACAAATAATTACGAAGAAGATTTGAGAGCATTTGTAAATCAAGACACTAACAATCCGTGCAGTGACTTGGAAAGGACCCTGAGCCATACATGTTTGCGGATGTTTCTATTATGTCCAAACAATTCAGTTTTCACACATAGGTGTTAATGACTGTCCCTCCCTCCTGGCTTTGTTAGAATAACAGGACAACAAAGGAAGCCCCCAGGGGGCATGTTTCCAATTTTAGAAAGCTTGTTGTATCTTTGAAACTATCATCAAAGAAATCTGGTGCCTTGTGTGTGTGGATCAACTGTTTAACAACAAGGTATCCTTGTCATTATAATTTGTATCATAGTAAAAGTAAGAATATTTTATTATTTTGAGGAAAAATCAAAATGGTGATTTCAGTGATTTGGAATGGAGTGGACTCAAGTGAAGATTATTTTCTAAAGGCTAAACTCATGTTTTCACATTCCAGGCCGGTATAGCCAGGAACCCACGCGACAACGGAGCGAACTACGGGATTACCCGCGGGAAACTCGTGAACAACACTCGTCCCGAGACAGAGACTCTCGCGAGCCGCCCCCACGGCCCGAAAAGTACCAGGATGCAGAAGACAGTAGTAGTAGCAGGCATAGCCGTCAACCTCGTCGCTCTCAGGAGGGGAAGAAGAAATCGCGTAAGTCGCGGTCGAAAAGCGAGAGCGGATCGAGTAGCGGGAGTTCCAGCAGCAGTTCTCACAGCAGCAGCAGTAGCTCCAGTAGGAGTCGCTCCAAGAGGTGAGAAAGAGATTAATAAATAAATAAATAAATAAATTAATTAGTAGATAGATGAAAAATAACTATATTCGCTGAACATTATTGAGAGGGGGTGAATCAATTCTGTTTTGTCATACAGATGTGTTGTGTTTTTATTTTTCAGCAGAATGATTTTTTGTGTACTTTTTAGTGTCGATTTGTAAAAGTAATTTCACTTTTTAAGTCCACTGTAGAAAATGAATAATTTTTGTGCAGAAAAGATGGCAAAAATTGATCTCAGAAACTCCTTTAGTATTTGTGACTGAGCAGGTAGGTCTATACTGGTCCTTGCCACCCCACTGTTTACGTCTGTGGGACTGTGCCAGTAGTTAGTCTGCAGCACATCCTGCAGGACACAATATTGATGTCATGTGACCAGAGGTTGCTAGGCAACAGCAGCAATTAGATTTCCTTGCAAATGCTATAAATAGCATGACCCAGATAGAGGCTGCCTTTCTTCCTTGTACCCAAACCCCAGAAAATAACTTCACACTCACAGGTACACACATGCTGGTTGTGGCCATGGTGTTGTGTGAATGCTTGCTATCACAGAGTAGTAAGTGTTTCAAAGAAAAGAAAAAGTCGGAGAGATTTTAGAAGAAAATTTTTGTAACACAACTTTCTATGGTATTAGACAGAAAATCTACCGACAATAGCGAGATTTGTACTGTATTTCAGATTCTTGATGCATTATTTGTGTCCCTTATTTGTCTTTTAGGCCTATGTAGAGCTAAAGCTTATTTTCTAGTGGCGTGTTTGGCTTATTGTTGCTGGGGGCTTGTTTCTTGTGTTATTAAATATTGATGACTGGTGATTCATATGCTAAAACTGTGGGAGACAAAATAAGCACTGTGTTGTTGCACTGCTTGCAGTCTGACTCATTGTTTATGTAGATATCACAGTAGATAAGGCATAATAAAGCACCAGCAATCATCATGCAGTATAGCAAGCCATTATGCTCTATTTCTGGACGAGAACTTGATTGTAATCCTTTTTTTGCTTGCTAGAAATTAATAATTAAGATGCATCTTTGTCATTATGTCTGTCTCAAGGGACATGATGCCTTAATTTTACTTGTGTCAAAAAGACATTGTAACTTATGTAAGCACTAGAGCAAAACACTGTCTTTTGACTAGCACTGTTTATTTAAGTATTTTATAATCTGTACACACATACGCACAAAAAACAACATAAGCCAAGCCATGCAGACAAAGGATCCAGATTATTGACCATATTAGAGCTGCCTCCCCCCAGGTCTAACAATGGTTAATCCCCATGTGCAGCAGCTGTTTCCCATCAGCCTGTTCTGTTTGTCCTTCATGTGAAGGGCATGAACCAAGTGATCTCTGACTTCAAACAGAAAGATCAACAACCAAGGGGACATGTTTTGAACCTACATTTTTCTTACCCACTCAGTGATCCTGTGATTTAATGTGATTTAGATGTATTTGCCTTATGGTATTGTCACATTGTGAAGAGTAGATCTAACAGTAAATCTACTGATGCCAAATCAGCTCTCAAGGTTGTACTATGACATTCAGAATTTGAGTATTGGTACTATCTATAGGGTACAAACTTTCTGATAACTTTGACAGACTTTTAGGGTACATCCGTACATATTGCATGTCTGTGTTCTGACAGTGTCACGAGTGTGTTTAGTTGTTGCAACATGGCTGAGATTAGATGCAACTCAACTGCAATCTCCAAAGATGCCCTTGCACCCTAAATTTGGAAATTCTTTGACAGATGATGTGAATCTGCAGTCAGCCAAAGGTCACGTGATAGCAAATCTAAGGTGGCTTCCAGTTTCTGGCCTCCATTGGTCAGTATTGACCATGGATGTCCATCCTACTTGTACAGTGTCGTCTGTAGCTGATCAGTTCAATCTGCAAATGTATGCAATATTAGTAGCTACCAGGTCATAAACTGTAATGACAATATGAGATCATAATCCTAGGGCTCCTCCTAAAGCAATAATCCAGGGCTCATGAATTATTCACAAGTGTGTGTGTGCATGTGTGTTGTATGAGGAGCCTTGTGTGAGGTACATGTACCACAACAGTGGATGTTGTTTATGTTGGTGTGCCTTACTGCAGACTAAGGATTCAGGCATGACTGATGGTTGATCTGGACTTGAAAATGTTCCTTTGTTAAACACAATGTAACATTTCCTACTTGAGAGAATTTCCTTTTCCGTACCCCTTCCATCTACCGGTACTGTATTGTATGCATTATTCACTGGCATGTAACATATTGATTCTACTGCTGAGGATTCTACTCCTGTTTCATGTCTAGCATTGTCAGCCCCAAAAAATCTCTGACGCATTAAACACAATACTGAGAGTGAAGTAAACATCAGAAAACAGGACAGAGATGTCTGTTACCATAGCTCCTGTGTTTACTAACATGGCCGCCCTGATTTCAGATTAATGACTTTCCCTTCTGGCAGAACAGCTCTGTGTGCCCTTGAATCTTGATGTCAAGGTCATGTCACAGCTAACAGAAAGCAGACTCCTGTCAGAGATGTCGTCTGGCCTTTTTCCTACACCTCAGTCAGAGCCTCTGTTGTTTGCCCCAGTATTGAAGGGGGTCTGCATTGGGGTTTCTGCATTATGAGTCCTGCAAATGTCTCTGCGCATCTAATGCATTATCATAAATTCAGAAATGCCCCAGTTGGGGGTCTGCATTGCGGTTTGCGCATTACAATTTTACAAATGCATTATGAATAATGCAAATTTCTCTGCACATCCAGCACATCACACATTAAGAAATGTCCCTAGCGCATTATGTTGAGTTGACAACCCACCGGTTTTGATTTAGGTTAAATTAGAGAGCTCTGCTTGTTAATTGCATGGAATTAAAACTGCTGATTATACGGAAAAAGACACGTAGGCCCCCATTGAGCAATAGCAGCCCTTTGTCAGACAGACAGACTTGTTTGCCCTTGAATGAAGGTCGTAGGGAACAGAATGCAGCGGTGCTCACAGCAGCAGCCACCCGTGTCTAATAACACACCCGCTGGCAGAGGCATAGCATTAATCTGCTTCTGCACCTTTTCAAAAGGCTAGGGGCCTTCCGTTGATGACCATGAAATGCACAAGAAAATCACAATGAAGCAATAACCAAAAATAAAGAGAGAATTCGGTAGACAATGTTATGATCAGCATATACACATGTGGCTGTGAACTGCATTCTTAGTAACAGCGATTTCTCCACTATTTTGCCAGATCGAGAGCAGGTAGGGTTGCAAAGGATTTGAAGATGATTGGCAGATTTCGGAAATGTGTCCACAGGATTCATGATCCAAAATAGACGCCTTCAGCCAAAAAATTCACTGACAGAACAGGCTGCTATATATATACATGTATATTGGCTGAGTTTACCCGATACTGATGACATCGTGTCGATGGATCCTTGCTGACGCATTAGGGATAGCACATTACGAATTACGCAAAATTACTGGTGGTCATGGCATTTTACAGGAAATTCAACTGACCATAGATCGCTCTCTACATTGAATCACAGTGATCTGATTACGTATTATGTAGAAGTAGAACAGCCAGTTACACTGTGCTGAAAAATGCCAAATAACACTGATACAGATCCCCATGCTTCTGTGTAGGGATGATTCGAGGTTAGCCTGGTGGTCATTCTAACCAATTCATACAATATGATTCATAGATTAAACTGTAGCCAGTTAGTACTTTCATTTTCAATAAGTAATCGTACAGAGATGATGTTGGAAGACGCTGTCCCAGTGTAACTCAAAGGCTGGGCTGTCTCCGGGACCTGTCCCTCTGTCCCAAGACGGAAACTTGCTTGTTGCGACCAACAAACTGTTCACTCGGTCCCAAACATGAAAGTGATAAAATGTATTTTCCTAAACTTAAAATGACAGATTTGACAATGAAAATCAAGAAAATGGGCCCCAAGACAACGAGTGTGAGGGGAAAAAATGTAAAGCTGGAGACGGCGCTGACTCGAGGCTGGGTCATCTACAGTGAGAAAGATAAACAAGGGTTCTGTAATCACGTACTACACAGACTACCCCGCAGCTTGTACTGTAGGGGTCATGGGTACCCTGGAAACCAGATTGTTGGCAAGGCCTTAATGGTAGCTCTGCCGCAGCTGTCCTAGGGTGAACAGACAGCCTGGGTAACTCTGCTTTCTGGGTTTTGTCATTCCATGTTTTTCTAAAGAGAGAAACAGGAACACCATGCCCCCATCCTGATCCCACCAATCTATAATGCACCCTTACCCAGGGGAGTAGCCTGAATTCAATCAAGCCTCCTGTGACCGCTCGCTGCCCTGTAACCGCGAGGGGAGGGGAGAGAAACCCCCGGACAGCTGGAGTTTGTGTTATACAGACTACCAGGGGAGCAGATTCTCTGAAAAGCCTAGAATTCAGATAGACAGGGATGCTACTACATGTAGGTCACATGTGGCCACTGTGACCTGTCTGACAGTAGTTCCCCCCTAGGCCCTCAAGAAGCCTTAGAATGCCTCATTTTGACTTGAAAGTCTATAAATCTCAACATCAGAAGGGGTTGAATCCACACCATCTCAATCTATGCTCCTTTTCTAGATAAACCCGTCATTCCATGACCATTGTTCCGCTACAAATAACTACCTTAGTACTAAACATTCATGTACCCGGCAGTATGTTGTACATTTTAAGTTTTATACGGAAAACCTCTATGACGGTGACCTCTTACCAATAGACATTTGGTAGCCAGCTGGCTAGGTAGCCTGCAGGAGGTTACTCCAAAGATTTCATTTTCTGGTAGTTGCATTTGTCAGGAATGCAAATTACCAAAGACATGAGCCATATACAATCATTGTTTGAAGTTTGCTGTGTATTAAAAGGAGTTGCCCCGCAGTGCTATTGTTGACGAAGTAAGGTTCTATTTTATCTCTAAGACTCGGTAAGTAGGATTTGTACGTGTCTTAGCATGCAAACCACTCTACACACATCCTCCTGTGTCTGCCCCGTTGCTATAAACAGTGCCGACACCCAGATCAGCAGTCTGCTCAAAATAGTTGGCAGAGAGAGTAGGAAGGCACACATGCTGTTATGACTGCCCTGGTATGTCCTTACCCCCAAAACATGTGCTGACGTAATTCTGCTGAACTCAAGTGGAGGTGCTAAAATAGGAGTGCGGGCATTGCAGAGTTTCAGGTATCGGCAGATAGTGATGGATTGCTTTGTGTCATCGTGCTTAAGCTTTATGGAAAGGAAATCTAATGTACTGACAAGTGAAGTAGAAAAAAGTCGTCCAGGGTAGCCAGGGTTTGTTGTTGAAATGTTAGAAAGCATTTTATAATCTACAACGAGCAGGAATGCAGTCGTAGTGTGACACTGTGAGCTATTTCTGTATAATGTAAAGGGTACAAAGTAGGAATTGGTCTACTTCAAAAGGAAATCCAATGTATGGACAAGTGAAGTAGAAAGAAGTCGTCCAGGGTAGCTAGGTTTGTAGTTAAAATGTTACAAAGCATTTTTTTTATTTAGAACGAGCAGAAATGCTGTCCTAGTGTGACACGGTGATCTATTTCTGTGTATTCTGTTATGTATTCAGGGTAGGGAACTGGAATTTGAAATAATAGAATAGTTTTGTGGCAGCGTCCCTTTCACATGTGTTTTGAAAGAATGTTTTTATTTGTATATTTTTTTGATAGAGTCAGCAAAAAACTTCTACATTTATTGACACTGCACATTCCCTAAATTTCCAACATGTAATGAAAATCCCTTGCTTAATTTAGCATTCACGCTCATTGTCAGTGTCCATATTTTGCCACACCAATTTTATTTGTTTTCACTCAGGTTTGAAAAAAGAAAGATTTAAATACCAATTGAAGCAGAGTCTAGATCTATAATGAATTGAAAACATTTTTGTGACTTGAAATGGACTCAATCATCCATATACAGTTTCAATAACGAGTATCATCAGATTATTGTTTTCCATCCTGTTCCCATGTTTTCATGTTGTTGTCTTGCTCAATTTTTACTTTGAATGTCTAAGAGTAAGAACCAAGAAAAAAGAACCCAACACACTTATCGAGAAGAGTAGGGGTTACCCGGTGTGCTTGGCCAAAAACGCGAGCTGTAGCAAAGCTGCATTGCACTACCACTAGCTACTTGAAAAAGCATCCTGCTTCACCTCAATTGAGGATAACTGCTTAACCTTTTATGTCCTAAACAAATAAGAAAGCTTTGACAGTGCTGTCACTGCCGTGAAATGTTAGTCACAAGGCAGTTAAACAAAGTATAGTGTCGCAGAATCCCATCATCGCCAACTGCTTGATTTTATCATGGATCTATAAAACTTTATGAAACCCCATCACCTTATCAGGATCAGTTCATTTTATCATCTATCTTGATCACAGGGTATCATGGGTATTGCACCATGTGTGCAATTTTTGTGGGCCCCTTTATTGGCATTTGACAGGCAATTTTAAAGGGATGTGATGAGATGGTAAAGACTTAGAGCATTGTAGATAGAATGAAATAAAATCTCATGCTATAAAAAGGTTTAGTTGCAGGTCTAAAATACCTGAATGTTATGCCAATAACAAAACTTGAACTCATATTGTATAGGAAGTACTGTTGTGTTGAAATAGAGAAGAAATCCATTTATTTTCTCATTCCTTTTTCCAAGATGTTACATTAGTAGCTTTGTGGTGATAACTTGTTCACTGAGTTGATTGATGATATTGTTAATTAAGTCACTTAAAGTTAACTAACCTTTTATTTCTCTCTATTTTGCCCTACAGCAGTAGTTCCAGAAGTAGCAGTAGTAGCAGTAGTGATCGATCACTCAGGAAGGAGGGAAGGAGAGACAGACAGATAGACAGATATGAGAAGCTGGACGAGCCGCGGTCGTACGGACTCTGCGTCAGGAACCTACCTGTTAGATCTTCAGGTGAGATAACACACCTGTGTGCACTGTAGTAGTTCATAGAATTACAGAGTGTCAGTATACTGTGTATCAAACCTGTACGCAAATTTTTATTCTGCTTTAGACAACATTGGTCGACTAATTTGGGTCTTAACCAAATTGATGAAAATATGGCAGGACAGGAAATGCTACTTTAAATCATGAAATACACCTTTGTATTGTACAATCAAAGATCAAAAGGAAGAAAATCTAGAAAACTGTACACAGTAATAGAGTAAATATAAAATGTTTTCCCTTTCTATCCTCAAATGTTTTTCAATGTAGCTGACAAATACTGAACATGAGCTGCTGCTTTGAAAATGTAACATATTGCTAACGGACACAAGATCTAGGTGACTGGTCATTTGAAATGCGAAGACAGCAGTAGGACAGTTAAATGTTGATGTGCTTTCTTATTGTGTTGGAACAACATTTTAGTGCTGTAGATATGTTAAGTATCAACAAAGAAACTCAGATGAACAGTCATGCTGAAAAAAAAAATTGGGGGGATAATGTACTAAAACTTGTTTCCATTTTACAGACACTAGCTTAAAAGATGGACTGTTCCATGAGTTCAAAAAGCATGGGAAAGTCACGTCTGTGCGCGTGGTGGGCATCGGAGAAGACCGGTACGGCCTGGTGTTCTTTCGACGGACCGAGGACCGAGATAAAGCCATGGATGCGTCGAAGGGGAAACTGTTTTTTGGTGCACAGATGGAACTGTCTATCTGGGATGGCCCAGGTGAGCTACTCAAAATTAATTTCTTTTCCCAGGGACTTGATTTCAAGGCAGAAGCGAAAGGAGGTTTCCAAGGCATTTGAAGTTTGCAGTTGAAATGATTCTGTAGTATAGCAGTAATACGATGGAAAGGCATGTCTGTGTTGTCATGAATTTGTGGTGGATAGTGGAAGCTGGGAAAATAAGACCATTGTGTATGTTGGCATTTCAAGATTTTACAGTATTGGGTTGTTTATTCAGGGGGTCCCAGTATATGAAAAACAAAAGCATGAAACAGAGGCAAGAAAAGAAATTATTTAATGAGGACACACCATGCATATAAAACAATATTCCTCAAATCAAAATCATCTTTATTGGTATATGAACACCAAGAAGTCAGTTTCCATAATGTCCCATTTCCTTTATACCAAAACTTGAGTAAAATTTAATAGAAGATCTAAGTCAGGGACATTGTCGCCAGTATGCTGATGATTGTAACTCTATAAAATTGGTTTTCAAACTAGATCTAATGCTTGTCATTTCTTCTCCACCCCTCCTTACAAACTTGTACAGAAGAAGAGCGAGAGGGTGACTTGAGACCAAAGGAGGAATTGTTCGACGAGTACCATCCGAAAGCGACGCGTACGCTATTCATCGGAAACCTGGAGAAATCCACGTCATACTCGGACATTCGCAGCGCTTTCGAGAAGTTTGGCGACATTGTGGTAGGTACACTAGAGCAGAGATGAAATGAGAGGTGATATTTCGATGATGAAGGGTGTAAGGTGACAAGTTAAAGACAATTTATACAATATAAAGCAAAGTCATAAAATTCAGCTTTTCAGAATCCTTTCTGCTAATATCATAAAGATATCCAGTCAATTGTGTCATAGACAAATTTAGCCATAATCCAAACCGCTCAAGTGCATGAAAACCTTGGCCAGAGCCCTTACAAATTAGTATGGAGACGTATTGCACACTTGCCTGTGTCATTTGTTTATTGATGTGTGTTTGCTACACGTTTTTGCTGCACTCTCATTTTGCATTGTTCCTGTGACTTCACTTTTGCTTTTTTTTCTGCACATTGTCTTTTCCTTCTGCTGTTTGTTGTGCTGATTCCTTCCCTTGGAAAATTAGATTCTTTTTCCACAACCTAAATGTCAGTGCTGATGTTTTGGTAGCCTAGGAAGTAGCAGAAAGGCTACTGAAACATCAGTACTAAAGTATATCTAGCTTGTGTGAAAAGAAATTTGTCTTCACATCCCTGCTTTCCATTGCATTCATTATCCTTTGTCACATTTTGTTGCCCCACATAGCACAGTTGCATGATGTATGTGTTAACCATGCACAGTTTGTAGATGTCATTGTGCCTAGCGGTATTGAAGCAGCATAATATGATGAAGTGCTAGCATGGCAGTTGAATAGAAATCTGTCATTGGAGATGTTCCTATGATAGATTACATCAGAGCATAAATTCCTCCATGAATTCAGTAGTGATTGATGTTTCTCAGGAGGTCATATCATCAGTTGGAAAAACCCAAGGGAGAGTCTAGATGATTAAGTTGGAGATAGTGTATAGCCAGATAAGATCTATTGCTCGATTCTTGGATGAGTTTGAGAAAAGAACAGAGGGCAACTTTACCTTGCTGAGTTACCATTTACTGCCACATGGGTGACACCATTTTGATTCCAGTTCATGCTAAATTGGAACATCACCATGAAAACATAGTCTTGCATGTCTAGGTACAAATTGTAAGGTATAAAGGTAGCCCAGACCTTAAAAAGTTGGAAAAGAATATAACAGAAACTCAGTGCATTCAAAATACAGTCACACCGGTATTCTCTTTCTGAAAACATTTTATTCACCTTCATTTTTTTCTCCTACCTTCTTCCATACATCGCTGAGAACTACATGAGTGTATTGTTTGAGCCAGTTAGATAATGTAATCTGGCAGGCGCAAGGCAATTTGACCTTTTGAAGGTTGTCAGACGATAGCGTAGGTACGACAAGAGAATATAGGACTGATCATGTTGTTCGTGATGTACTTTTCAATGAATGTTGGGAATCATTTTGGGGATCCTTGTAAGTGTTGTCTAATTTAGTTTGTGTGTGTTCCCTGTTTTGGAGGTATTTATCAGTTTGATATTTATATTTGTACTGCAGGTATCACATATTTTAAACATGCATCCTTTGTCTGTATTGGTTGAGTACATCCAGCGAGTTTGTGGAGATTGAAAATCATGAAAATTGGATTTTAACCAAATTTTACCTCATGTCTCAACAAGCTTAGAAATAACCACTTTGGTCAAACAAATTCTACTTGGTCAAAATTTGAACTGAAGTAAGAAAGGAAGGTTTTCCATTGAATAATTTACTTGGAGAGATGTATAAGAGGATTTTGAAGATTTCTCTTCAAACGGACCTCTTGTCAGCATTGTTACGATGCTTCATGTTTCTTTTTTCCTTCCACAGTTTTCTCATCTCAGCTCTTTTATATTTCATTTCATGTGCTTCCTGCATCTCTGAACTGCTTCCTCGGCCCCACCAACACTCGCGCCCGCCCGCCCGACATTTCGCTTCGATCTGATCTCGACCATTCAGACCCACTCAACCCTGCTCCACTCTGGTTCCCAACAGGATATTGACATCAAGAAGCAGCCCAGCGGAAACTCCACCTACGCCTTCCTGCAGTATATGGACATCACCAGCGTCGTCAAGGCCATGCGCAAAATGGACGGGGAATTTCTCGGGAAAAGTAGACTCAAGGTAGAGAAGGTGTTTTTGTGAAGGTCAAAAATGTGTCAGAAATTGCAGATGCAAAAAAATGACAGGTTGGGATGTTAATTCATTAGTACATCTGTGTCTTCGACAGCCATGGGTAAAATGGACGGGGAATTTCTCGGGAAAGGTAGAGAAGATTTTTTTGCGTACCTCTGAGACTGAAGGTACAGACATGGGTCAATCTGTGGATGGCAAAAATAGTTGGGGCGGTTGATGTGTCATCGATGTCATGCATTAAATGGACAGGGAATTTTTAGGGAAGAGTAGACTCAAGGTAGAGAAGGTGTTTTTGTGAAGATACAACGTGTCAAAAAATGGCTGGCTGGGAAAAGCATTGATCTGCAAATTAAAGCACCACTGTAGCTTCGACATCAGCCATGCATAAAAGCAAATTTCTCAGGAAAAGTAGACTCATGGTAGAGATGATGTTGAGGGTTCCTGGACCCTATTTTGCCAGGATTTTTATGTCGGTATCACATTTAAAAGATGAAGCGGGCAAGACTGCATTTCAGAATTTCCTATAATTGCTTTTTTGTGTGCCTCTGAGAACGAAGAACATCTCTGTATGGTGAAGACCATAAAAAAATGGACGGGGAATTTCTTTGAAAAGGTAGAATGAAGGTAGATCTTCAGATTATGTTTTTGTGAAGGTACAAAAATGTGTCAGAATTTGCGGATGCAAAAAATATTTCATCTACTGACCAATTAAAGCATGACTGCAGCTTCAACATTAGTGTCTCTAAAGCCATGCACAAGAATTTTCTAAAATGGATGGGTAATATATTGGGAAAAGTAGATGCTTTTAGTGTTTTAGGTAAGGCTGAAGGTACAAAAATGCGCCATGTTAATTTATTACATGACAAAGTGTATCTGTGTCTTTGCGTGCCATCATTGCATTCAAAGCCTTGCATAAAATGAACGATATTCCTTTGGAAAAGTAGACTTGAGGTAAAGAGGACATTTATGGTTCCTAGTCTTGGCAAGTTGGTCAGATTGCCAGGATTTTGTAAAATTATACCAACTTGTCTCCTGGAGTCACATTTAAAACATCAAAGCAGGGAATGTGTTTGGAAAATTAAACTCAAGGTAGAGATGATGTTTCTGTGTGCCTCTGAGGCTAAAGGTACAGACATGTGTCACAAGCATATGTTTATTTCATGCTTGTTACATGAGAGCCATGGTCTCCTCTGATCGGCTGCCCTTTTCATTTGTTGTGAATTATTTATGAGATCACTTCCTCGTGATCAGATGCAGCATCCATCAGTTATTAATGGTAGATTTAAGGGTATTGCTTTGTGGCATTTAATTATAAGACTCTCCGTGTACTAATTCTTGTAAAGGCCTCTATAACATGTACGTATGAAAAATAGATTTATCTGACTGATCATTCTCCACAGCTCTCAAAAGTCTGTACTCTACTCTGCCTTATTGCGATGCATGTCACGCACAGCCAGTAAGCCCAGCTTACATGTAGGCTTTCTATTCCCCGTAATAAGACGCTTTGGTGCTACCTGGAACCCAAGCTATTAAAACACCGAGGATTAAGGGGGAACACCCTTGTTTGAAGGACCTTTGTAAATGCACCCAAAATTTTTGAGGCAAATGGTATGGGGTTATAGAGTTAATCAGGAAATCGATAATGTCCAGCTGTGCGGATTATGAAGCATAATTTGTGGGATCGTGAAACAAAATCAAGGACCAGTTGTGAAGGAATATAGTTCAGTTAGCCATCCATATAGCTTATGCGTGATAAACATAGCTTTTAACAACATATAGATTATAGCACAACCCACCACTATTTAAGCATTAACATTGAATCTTGTACAATTCTACTGTTTGGGGTTCAGGTTGGAGGTGAATTAATAAAGAAGGGAAAAGAAACGGTTCCTATTTGAAAGGGACTTGAAGTTCTGAAACGGTGCCCGAGCCGTAGCCTGCAGCAGTGAATATTGGCTTGGCCAGTTGTCAGGAGATTATGGATGCTGCGTGTATCTAGTGCAGGAAGAAGTCTGGCTCCATTATTGTATTAGATCTAGAGTTGTTTTGAAGGCATATTGTCTCCAACACTTTTCATTGTAGATTTTTTATCAGATGTAATATGCTGTAACCTTATTTTTTAGAATATAAGATAAAGATCATCAAAATGAAGTGGATTGTGCCAGATATGTCATTCTCGTCTTGGTAAGTTATGTAGGTTTGAAGGTCAATTTGTGAAGGGAAAAATGACATAGCCATTTTTGTAAGTGGTTGTTTTTCAAGCATTGATTTGGTGATTGGCTAGGATTTGAAACATTGTGGGGAAAGATGTGACTCAAATAATGGTGTTGTATTGATTTGATTGTTCGTATGTTCCAGCTGGTAGAGCATGCTACGTAGTTAGGATACGGTTACGACGTATCTGCATTGATCTAAGTATTGACTGCCTTTTTGCGAGGTTTAGAAAGGCTCATTTTCCACCTCCACTGCTGTGTGCTGTGTATGTCGGGAAGGTGGTGTAATATTGACCTGGTTTAGAATGTTGCACAGACGGATTCTCGGAAAGGGCATAGCTGAGAGTGTCGTGACTATGCTATTTTTTTTATATCCACATCACTGTTTTTGAGACCATGCAGATTGATTCGTTGTCAAAATATTGCTCTGATTCTGTACTTGATTTTGAGGGAATTCGTAGAAGGATTTGGTTGGGGGTCGAGTTGTAGCTATTTCATAACATAATTGTAAGACACAAGATTTTTGTTCTGGTCCTACGGTAGAGGCTTACATGTAGTATCCATGAAAAGTCGCATCAGGTTAGTAAATCTTCAGTCTAGTATCCATCCCCGGTATAACTGCCATGTCTCTTTTATCCTCACTGTAAATTTGCCACTAATACTATTAAATAGGGATGTACACAGAGCAATCTTTTTTATGTTGTGTGTAATGCTTTGTCAAAAATAGGCTAGTACATCATGTTTTACTAGAGTTTTCTTGTATGCGGTTGAATATTGGTAGGTGAATATTGCATGTCTGTGTACAGGAACACTTAAACATAGTTCTGTCTTGTACTGATGAGGCTGTCGGTGTGTGTTTTACAGCTGGGGTTTGGGAAGAGTATGCCATGTAACGTGGTTTGGCTATGCGGCATGTTGGACAGCATGACAGAGCAACAGCTGGGAAGACACTACTCGCGACACGGAACAATCAACAACATCGTCGTGGACCGACAGCGCTCCGCTTGCCTCCTGTTCTTCGAGGACACGGAAGCGGCGCAGTCGGCGGTGGGAGAGGCCAAAGCGAGGCCGTTCTTGGGAAGGAGACTGAAGGTTAGTGTTGATTTCTATTTTTTTTTATTTGTAGCTCAGCTAGGAGGCAGCCTTACAGTTTAGCTCCTGGTTCAAATAAGTTGGTAACTGGGAGACCCCGGGTTGAATCAATGGAATGGTATGCTGGTTGGAGCTGCATTTGTCTTGGGATGGAATGTAAAAGGGGGGGGGGGAGCCTGTGTTCGTGGAGGTGGGTTGAGCATGTTAAAATTAAAGGCACTACAACAGCCTCACTACTGAGATGGGTACCTACTGGCTGTACTTCAGATGGATATTATTCCATATGAATTTGAACATTTATTCAAGACAACACTTAAGTGGAGAAGCACTCAAAGCTTGGGTTACCACTTAGAATAACAGAATAACAGGAAGTGTGGAACAATTATTTTGTAATTGACAGCTTTATATAATGAAAGAATACATTTGCATACAGTCAAATATGGTGTCTAGTACTGTCGACTGTGTCTGGCATTTTACGTGATGGATGCTCAGACCAATCAGACTGTTTTCTCCAGCTGACGTATCTAACATCCTGTGTAGAGTATGTGAACGAAACACTTGTTATAGCTGTCTTGTAATGAAGAAACAATAGGCAACTCTTGACAGCACAACTGTATTCTGTAATATTGAATGTAGCATATTGCTTGATATGAAATGAAAAAAAATTAGGATTCAAATTAGCCATCGGTTTTGTAGGAAGAAAGTATTGGGAAAAAGATGGCCTGAAGGGAAAACAGTTCGGATTTTTTGGTGTGTCAGATGTACCAGTATTGATGTCCCGTTATCTCCTGTTTGCAGGTTGACTTCGCCAACCGTGATAGCCAGCGGGCATTTTTCAGCTCCATGGAGCAGTCAGGCCAGACCGTAGATCGCGAGCCCCGGAGATTTCTGTTTGAGGGCGATCCGCCGCCGCCCTACGAGAGATTTCGGGAAGCAGGCGCAGGGTAAGCAGGATAATTTTTTCCTCCCATGGTCATGCAGTAATTCAAACTACTAAGATTTGCTGTTTGAAAAAATAGTTAAGCATCAAACTGGATGTACAGGACTCTTTGGAAATGACAGAACACCCATATTGTGTTTTTTGTATGATATTGATTTCAAATGTTTTAAGCTGCTGCTTTTTTGTGTGTTTGTCTTCAGCGCTTAGAGAAAAGGGAAATTTTTGTCAAACTTAAGTTGTAGTGTTTCGTGTAGTACCTGAGAAAATTTGATGATTTATGTGCTGCAGTAATATTTAGTGGGAACAATTCTTAGATTCAACAATATGTATTCTACTTACACATGAGCTTTTCAAATGTAAGGTCGGTTATTTATTTGTAATTTTCTCTAATTTCTGTTTTTTCCCTTTCTTCAAGCAACAGAAGAGGGTCCTTCCCAGTCGATGCTCGGACAAACAACCGAGGCGGGTACGCTTTCTACGACAACGGTCGAGCACAAGGAGACTATCCCATCCTGCCCCGGAGACCGCTTTACTCAGGCAGGGGTCGCGAGCAAGGTTACGAGGAATACTACGACTACCGGACGGCCTATCCACCGGACCGACGGCGGAGGTATCCCGACGACTACGAAGGGCCAGAAATGTATTACGCAGACTCTTATGAGCAGGAATTGCGCGAGTACACCGGGTATCGCCAGAGAGAAAGACGGGCGGGCAGCGAAGACGGGTACAGCCAAAGAGAGTCGTACAGCCCACAGTCACGCCCCAGAAGTAGGAGTCACAGTCGCAGTCCGGGGCGAATGTCATCGCGGGAAAGAAGAAGTCACAGTATTGAAAGTCGCAGTGTGGATTCGCGTCGCCCAGCCCGTAGTCCAAGCACAGACAAGCAGAGCACCCAGAGTAGAAGTCCTGTGGGTTCCTCTGAAGACAGGAAACCCAGGAAAAAGGAGAAAAAAGACACAATCCTCAGTCCTGATGCCAGCCCAGCCCGTTCTAAGAGCCCAGTTCCTGTCAAACCATCTAAACAGGAAACAAAGAAGCTGAAGAGCAAGATCATGAACCTTAGTAAGGCCAAAAGCCCCGATGCTGCTCCTGTACCCAGTCGAAAGGCAAAGCTTCCTGTTGAAGAGATTCTGGAGAAACCAGAAAGATATCGGGTTGAAAACGAGGAAGCAGAGCAGATGGTGTATAAGAAAAGCAAGAAACACCTACAAATGGAGGCACTCGCAAAGTCGAAAGAGAAAGAACGAGAAAAGGAACGGATAAAGGAGCTAGAAGCAGCTAAACTCGCAAAACAGGCAGAATTGGCTAAACTCGCAAAACAACCAAAGGAATCTAAAGAAGCTGAGAAACAGTCCACGTCAGAACATGTACATATAGCGGAAGAAAAGCTGGACAGAGTACAGCTAAGAAGAAGTTCTGTTTCAGCTGACTCTGAGGGTCAAGTGAAGACAAAGAAACACTTAGAGACATCTTCATCTGATAGCAAGTCTCACGAGGAAGAGGAAGAACTTCGGAAGAAACTTGAAGCTCGTAAAAGAAGATTCGCCACAGATCTCATCAAGGAAGACCAGGACAAAAAAGTTGTAAAACACGAAATGCCAAAGGATCAGAAGGAAAAAGGTGGTAACGAAAAACTTAGAAGGCAATCAGCTGACAAACCATTAGATAAACGAGTTGTACTCACCTCTGAGCTCCAAGATCTGAAAGAAAGGCTCAGACTTGAGGAAAAACCTCATGATAAGACATCTAGGGAACACAAGGAATATGAACTCACAAAGAAGCTTGAAAAGCTGGAAAGAAGAGAGACCAAAGGTGATACCCTAATGTATCCGAAGGATGAGACAGGCGAGTTGTCGGACGTAGAAGAGCTTCAGAGGGAGAAACTTCGCATCCAGAAGCTCCTGAGGCAGCTAGAGTCAGGAGGGACAGACAGTTCTCACGATGGGCTCCCATCTGATGGGGCCAGAAGTGCACATGAACAACTGCAAGAGCTCGCTAAACAAGAGAGGCAGCTCAAGCTGCAGGCAGGAGAGCTGTCCCTCCACCTCAAGATGAAGGCCAACTCTCAAGAGAAAGGTGTTCCTAAGTCCCCTGTCAGATCCTCACCCCCGGTAAGAGCGAAGTCGCCTGGTGTCTCGGCAGCTGGTGGTTCAAAATCACCTGTAAGTGCAGCTGTAGTCGACCCCTTCATTGCCAAGCAGCAGAAGGATTACAGAAGTCGCAGGAAATCCATGGAGGAGAAACTCGGGGTCATCGTACATGCCAAGGGGAAGGAGGAGGGAGGGGAGTTGTCTCAGGCCGAGTCGTCGAGTGGAGGGAAGGAGGACGTGTCTGTGGAGCAAAACATTGACACAAGTCAGGGTCTGAGAAAGCAGATGGAGGCAAGTAGGCGAGCACGCCAGCAGCAAAATCAGAACTCCCAGCAACAGGTGGAGGCCGAAGCTAAGGCAAAGGCAGAAGTGAAAGTAAAAGAGAAGCGGAAACCCCTGTCTCTTTCCTGGGAAGAGGACGAGAGTCTCAGTCTTGCATTTGAGGTCGGGAAGTCCCCAGAAGACATTTCAGTTGTGCCAAAGATTTCTTCTTTCTTCACCAAGAAGAGAAAGAAGTTCACCGAGGGTGAGGTGGAGCCATCCTCAAGCAGTGCCAAAAAACGCAGCTATCGCCACACAAGGCTGGACAGTGACGACGAGGCTATGATGCCGGGAGTGACCACCTCCAAACCTGGCATTCCTGCTTCAACTACAGGAGGGGTCAGTTCCTCCAAACCAACAGTCAGTTCATCCAAACCAGAGACAACAGTTGTCCTTGCACAGACCTCCTTCCCCGAACCGGCGCAGGTCAGCAGCAGTCAGAGCCCGGGACTTCCACTACCCCTCCTGGCAGAACCCTCCACATCCTCCTCCCAGAGGGAGACATCGTCTGCTCCAAGTAGTGCTATGTCAACTTCAAAGGAAGAGACGTCAAGCGTGAGTACCTCAAGTGATGTCCAACACAGCCTGGTACCATACGAGTTAGAACCAGAAGCTGGCAGCTCCAAACCAGACGGCAACAGCCAGCCGGTATCACCAGAACCCCGTCCAGCTTCTCCGGAGGGGAGGACAAGGCGGCCCAGCCTAGTCCCGTATGAAGAAGAGTCGCCGGCCATCAGCACAGTATCAACATCACAGTCTGAGACAAGCGAGAGCCCCAGTTCATTACGCGAGGAAGCCAGACAGTTCCCAACCAGTGCGACAGAAGTGCCAGTTGTGGACAGCACCCCTGCTGTAGAAGTGGAAGGCATGATTACTATGGCTTCATCGGGTGGTAGTAGTGAGGTTCCCTCCGTCAGTGCACCGCCAACAACGTCCAACCAGCTCTCAGCTGAGGACCAGGCCATGACAGAAACCCAAGCGGCTGTAGAAGGGATCACCATGCCTAACTCAACGTCCTCCCAAGAGAGTAGCCTCTTATTCAGCCACCCTGCGGTGGTGCTCAAGCAGGAAGATCGTGAGGCTGAGATGTCGGAGGCTAAAACTGCGGCAGACGAGCTGTTACAGGCCATGGGGATGTCTCCTCCATCCATGAGCACTCTTGAACCCGAGCCGTCCACATCTATGGCCTACAAGCCGACAGTCATGGAGGAAACACGACCAGAAACACCAGAGACACCGGATGCGCAGCCTCCAGTGTTGGAGAGGAAGCCGTCTTCAGAGGACATGCAGAACGACCCGTTAGCGGAACCCTCGGAGCTGTCTCCCAAACCCATGCAGTCCCGAGACGAGCGCTTCTCTCACTGGCCTACTCAAGTCTGTCACAGTGCTGACAGGAAACCGCTTTTTGTTCCGACAGTACAGGAATCTTCTAAGGCAGAGTCTTCAACTAAAAACGAGACTCAAATTGACCAAACCTTGGATGGAACTATACAGAGAAAGAAGACAGACCATCCAGAGGAACCGGAAAGTAGTGTTGTTAAGGTTAAACTAGAGGCTCAAGCTCCGGTACCCATGGTGCCTAAACGTGAGGCTCCTACTTCTACTTATCCTAGCACCTCAGTAACAGATACCAAGTCCTCGGCCGCCCTGTCCTCCCCAAAACAGACTGAAAGCAAAATACAGCAACCTAGCATAGAACTGCCCAAGCCTCAGCCAAAACCAAAGGTTCTCATCGGTCGCATCAAGAAAAAACCAAAGGTGGAACCCTCACCTTCAAATGAGGAACAAAAGGAGAAAGAGAAGGAAGAGGATAGGCTCAAACTTTTGCAGCAGAGATTCCGTAGCAGCATCTTCGAGCAGGATGCTCAGCGGCTAGAGCAGTTAAACAAGAAGTATGACGATCCATCGCCAGACATCAAAGTCAACTTCCCACCAGCGCCTGAGTTCAGATTTCGTACGAAGGCAGAAGCGAAGGAGATGCCGGCAGAAATGATGTCCGGTGGGAGGCCGCGGATGTACCCTCCGTATTCCGCAGTATCGCCAGCATCATCTAGTGTTTCCACGTCCTCGGACTCACCAACTGGTAAAATCACCCTGTTTCCACGACGATCGTCCAAATCTTCACCTGTCAAGAAAGAGCTGTCTCAGGCCTCATCATCAAGTCATGGCAAGCGTTCTTACAGTCGGGAGTCCAATGACGAAACCTCTGCCAAATCCATGGACACTTTAAAAACAGTGGAGCCTAAGAGCACAGATGGGTCCCCAAAGCCGCAAGAAGTCAAACCACCTCTCCATGATAGCAAACCTGTGCAGGAAAGCAAGCCTCAAGTTTCCGAGACAAAACCCCCTGAAGTAAAAGTTGAGCACCCTCCCAAGCGACACCGCTCTCCCAGCCCCTCCAGTGGTGCTGAAAGTGCTGAGACTGTCGTGATCAAACCAAATGTCAAAGGACAAAAACAGCTTGGAAGGAAGTCAGCATTGAGGAAGGTTGTAGAGGAAGCTGGGCCCTCGGAGTCCTTGTTTTCGGTGTCTTCAAAGACGGAAGAAAAAGTTGAGAAGCTTATTCTCAAGAGAGAAAGAGTGAAGAGGTTTGAGGAAGAACTGAAACCTGAGCCTGAAGTTAGAACCAGTAGGAGAAGGGCAGAAAAGGAGAGGAAGCTTTCTGAGTCCAAAGCGGAGTCACCCAAACAGGAAACAGAAAAAGAAGGTCCCATCATAATGAAGTTGATCCCAGGAAAGGCTGAGAAAAAGCACAAACAGAAAGGTAGAAGAAAAACACAGTCACCCCAACCAGCTGTAAAAGAGGAGACCTTTACTGAAGAACCAACCCCAGAAGTTGAAGTGAGGTTCCCAAAAATTGAGAAACTTCGGATTCGGAAAGGGCAAAGAGTGGAAGTCATTGAGGAAGACCCAGAAGACATGCCAGAAAGATTAGTAAAGGTTGAAACTCCAGAGAAACCTGAAAGAGTTGGCAAATCCAAGAGGGGACGAAGCAGAGGAGAATCCAAATCGGAAACAAAGATATTAGAAGTAGCTGAAGTTGAGGAAGACTACAAGCCAATAGCAATTAAAGCAGAAGAACCTGAGATATCTAGTTACGAATCTCCCACTAAAAGAACCAGACTTGATAGATACAACAAGCAAAATGATATCGCGGATGTTGAAACAAAATCGAAAGCTGTTGAGCTAGAGGTAAGGATGAAACACGCAGTGGAGCAAGATACCCTCACGAAAGATGGAACCAAACAGGAAGATCTGGAAACTGTCAGAGGAAGACCTAGTGTTGAGCTGAAAGGCTGGAAGAGCAAAGCTGAGAAAAGAGATGTAGTGAAGGAAGAGCCTAAGTTTGAAGCTGATGTTAAACCTTCCACATGTGAGCAGAAGTCTCCCGTAGCAGCTACCGTAGTCTCAGCGCCAGAAGTAAGAACAAGCACCCGGGAGAGGAGGCCCAGACTTGCCTCACAGAAGGGTCTGGAAAGAAGAGGCGACATTTTCGACTTTGAGCCCGACGAACCAGAATCTCCCATTCCAGAAAGACCAAAGTCTACTAGAGGAAGGAAGCCCAAGTCTCTGGGTGAGGAGCAGAGCCCTGCTAGAGGGTCTAAGTCACCGGCTAAATCTCCGTCCTTCCAGATGCCGTCGCCCCGTCCCTCCACGGATGAAACTCCTCCCCCAGAGGAGAGAGAGCGGCCGAGAAGGGGGCGGAGGGCGCGGCGGTCATCACGGGCAGCTCAATCTGACACCTCTGCTAGCGAGTCTGAACTGATGGATACCAGCAAGACGCCCGAGAGGGCGCTGGGAAGGGAAGCCTCTCCCCGAGTCGAACCCGAGCCGGTGACGAGGGGTAGGGGCCGACCGCCCAACTCTGTGGTACACGATCAGAGCCGAGAGGATCCCCAGTCCTCCCGACCGGAGGAGAAGGCACCGTCATCCCCAGACACCTTAGCAGAAGTGATTGAGGGAGTTGTCAGAGGAGATAACGTTACCAACGACCCAGTAACATCAACAGCCGAAGAGGCCGTCATGTCCCAGTCAATGTTGAGCGAGAAGGCGCAAGTCGTTGCAGACTCATCGTCTACAATGGTCTCCAATGTTTCCAGCATGTCTGCCAGCCCCAAAGCTCAGCCGGTAGTACTGTCGAACAGAACACCTCGAGTCGAGCCCATCATGGAACCTCAACCCTCCGTTTCGATGAAGACAGATGTCGTTGTGAGTTCACAGATGGAACAGAGAGTACCAGTGATGGCAACACCTGAACTGCGCCAAGAGGTTCCAGGCATGAGTGTTGGACCAATGGTCGGTAAGCCAGGCGAGGCCGAGACCAAAATTCAAACCTCTCCAGGGCTGGTGCCACCAGTGCCAATCCCCGTCCCTGCTGCTGTGGAGACACCACCTCCACCTCCCCCCATCATGGCCCCCATCCCAAAAGTGGACCCGATGTTGTTGCCATTACCCTCTCCGGGCACGGGGCGAGGGAGGGGTCGGGGGAGAGGGCGTGGACGCGGGCGTGGGCGGCGACCGAAAAACGCAGAACCGCTGATGCACTCCTGGAAGCTGGAAGACACCATGGCCCCGCAGGTGGCTGACCTGGCTGCGGTGTCTCGGATGCCGGCACCCATGCAGACACCGGTCCCTGAAGCTGTCTCCACTGGGCCGGAGTCGCTCGTGACCAGCACGACCAAACTCAACTTCGCCTCCAGCCGACACGATGGGCTGGGAATGGCTAGCCCGGCCGTTTCCTCCACTTCCGTAGCTCTACCTGAAAATAAGTCTCCATCTCGACCGGATGTCGGGGATGCTATAACAGCTGCACACTCCATGAAAAACTCCAGGCCTCCCAGACCAAGTTTTGGCTCGTTGGAGTCAGCAGAATCAGATAAACCAGTGGGTATCAAGCCCCCGGACACCAAGTTTGACACCAGTACGACTCAAACGCAGCTAACTCAAGCGCAGGCACCAACCCTCAAGCACGTTCTCCTGAAGGGCAGGACTCCGGAAGTTGCCACCATGACGTATCCCGGGGTAGTGGTGACGTCTGCCATCAGTCAACAGCAACAGGTAGTGGATGGGATGGCGCAGCAGCCACGCAGGGTGTCTGGAGAAAGCAGAATAGGTGATGCGGTGCAGGGTACACCCATGTCGCAGCCCCACCACCAGCACCTCCATGCAACATCATCAGGTCTCCAGTATGCCATGCCTCCTACAACACTCCCCATTGAGAGTTCAGATATCCAGATGATTCGGCAGACGCGGCCGCAAAGTGCGCCGTATCTTCCCCCCAACTTCCAGCAGCCGGGAACTAATCACATGCACGCATCCACGAAGCAGAGACATCCGACAGAGCCAGACCAGAGGAAAACCCCACCTCACGCAGCACCGGATCCCAGAGCGAGCCAGTCACAACACGTCGTAGCCACATCCGGGCAGCCAGGCAAGATGGAGGGAACCAGGGTTGTGTACACACAAGCACAACAAATGATGATGTCACATCCCCAGCTGTCCAAGTCTAGCCAGGCCTACCCAACGGCCACAACGTCACACCTACTGGACAGTCGCACGGGACAGCCGATAGCCGTGAGCCAAGCTGTACTCGAGGGAAGAATCAGTCAAAGTGAAGCACAGCAGCCAAAGATGGATGGTCGTGGCATGCCGATGGAGTATCACTCTCGACAGCACAGCCCTGGACACGTCCCACCTAGGAAGACGTCCCCGGCAATGCAGGGTATGGAGTACCGGATGGTTCACCCCAGCGGACAGGTACTGTACAACGTCCCGTACGAGCACATACGCCAGATGCACCCCAGCATCCGCATGCAGATGATCCCCACCAGCATTCACATGGTCGGAGATCAAAGGGCACAGCAGGAGGTTGTGACCTCTCACAGCGGGGTCAGACCGGCCCTTCCCGGCCTGCTCCATCCACACTACCAACAGCAGGAGGTGAAGGAGGTACCGACCAGCAGGGAGTCTCTGGCCACGGCTCACCAGGCCGGCCGCCAGCCCTCGCCACGGATGCAGGGTCTGTCCGCAACACCACCCACACCTCCCTCCTCGCACCCTTACACCCAGATGAGAACGGAGGTCACCACCACGCGGCCGGACCTGCAGGTACAGCGGGGAGGAGCGGAGTACGACCCACGCATGCAGCAGTACATGATGAGAGGGCAGATGGGAGCACAGGACATCCGCATGATCCATCCCACCACCCAGGTGGTCGTTGGACCCGACGGCCGAATTGTCGCGCACCAGGAAGTCCACCTTGCGCCGGGAATGCATGGGGAGCGTTTCATCCCGTCGTCGTCCCAACAACAGCAGGAGAGGTCGACGGCAGCAGACCGGAGGATCTTGCAGGAGAGCCAGAAGCAGCAGGAGACCCAGGTTCCCGTGCCCCACTCCACCTCCGCACACAGCACCCCCATCCAGTACATGGAGAGGATGCAGCAAATGGAGCAGCGCGGTCATCCGCAGGAGGCTCGCATGCCGTTCCACGAGCCGGGTCGGGCCATTCAGGTGGACACAACGAGCCACGTCGATGCCCGCCTTCAGTACCAGAGATATGCCGAGCAGCAAAGGATGGCACAGCAAGACGCGCGGGCACGGATAGCCCAAGAATCGGAGCAGAGAGTCATCCCTGGCGTGCCGTACTCCATGACGGATTCCAGAGGTGTTCCCCACCTGGCCAGATCGCAGGGGATAGAGCCGACGCCACGCCCCTTCTCCCCTCACCACAGCATGATGAGCATGAGGGAGGCGGCCCAGCACAGAGTCCCAGAAACCCGAACCCCCGAGACCATGCACCCCGGCGCAGCGCCATCGCCTGCCGTCATACAGATGCCATCTCCGCAGACCAAGTCCCCGGCATCCTCCCTGCCCTCCCCAGGCTACCACGTGGGGTCCTCACAGAGTCAGCCCTTCCACCCACCCACGCCAGTGTCAACTCACCACCCAGCAACCTCATCCTACCAGCAGCAACCAGTCAGTCGTAAGGAGCTGCCGAAGGACCCTCCACCGGGGGCAGTGACATCCACACAGGCACCGCAGGCGTCCAGCAGGCCACCCTCCCAACCTCAGCAGGCTTCATCCAGGCCAGCTGAGAAACACATGAACCTGGTGCAGGTAAGAACACTGTTGGTGTTTTGTTGTTTTTGTGGCGAATGTGTAGCTAATTTTATTACTGCTGCAACAAAATGTAGTGACCAATAATTGTCTGGATATCTGAAAATAGTTTGTGCGTAGTGAATATTTGATGGATTAATTTCTAATTTCTTTATTAGTGTTTATGTTACAGCCCATTTTATATTTACGGCACACCTGGTGTACCATATTATAGTCAAACTTGAATACAGTGAACTAAGAAAAAGGGGTCACCATAGACAGGTGGTCACCATAGGGACTGGTCTTACCAGGGTCAATATGAGGACCTATCAAAAGTAAAGGTTTGACTGTAGGTCTGACCATCTTCTCATGTTTTCCTCTGCACAGAGGTATCCAGTGTTCTGGGAAGGCATGATCGCGCTGAAGAACGATGGGTCCTCCGTCCAGATGCACTTTGTCGCGGGAAACGCCCAGTTGGCTCGACATTCCCTACCGACAGCGGCGGGAGACGGCGGGCAGAGACCACTCAGGATCGCACAGAGGATGAGGATGGAACCCACTCAACTGGACGGAGTGGACCGGAGAATGATGGTAGGTCCTCAATGATTGAGTTTCAACATTGATGAGGTTAAAATGGCCTCTCTACCATGAATACTGTGAACCTTCGTGGATGTTCACGGTGGTTTAATTGTCATGTATTTTATTGTCATTTTTTTTTGTGGTGCCTCTCCACTGCGCAGTCAAAGACAGCAAAAATATATCTTTTTGTACCACTGTACCGTTTCTACTGCAAACTTAAGACACCCAGCAACAAAAATCTCCTTTCGCTTCTACCACAAAATTATATCTGCAGAAAGATGAAATGATATATAGTAGTTTCATCAGGTTGGTAAGATATATTGGATCAATACCAAGGTTCTTAAAAACACAACGTTAAAGGATTTCATCTGGCCAATGTTCTACAAACAGTAGTTCACTGCATTCAATTTTAATGGTGGGAACAAACATCCCTGTCTCAAATGTTAGAGATAAAATTTTTGCGATTATGACATTTTAGCTGTGACCGTTAAAGTAGCTACTATTTAGTTACCATTAACAAATCAAGAATTACAGTACACAGAAACTACCCCTAGGGCTTACGCTTATTTTTATCCCCACAGAGCGATGAGGATTACTGCCTATTGCTGGCGCTGCCCTGTGGAAGGGACGAGTCCGATGTCATTAACCAGACCAGTACGCTCCGCTCTGGCTTCATCACCTACCTTCAACAGAAACAGGCTGCAGGGATCATCAATGTACCTGCTCCAGGGTCCAGCCAGGTAGGTTTAGTTCTACTTCTTAGGAGTTAATCATTAAAGCCTTAACCCTGTACAAAAGCAGCATGAAACACAGCTAGTTTTGGTATTAGACTAATTATGACAATGTGTTTAGTACTTTTTTCATTTGTGGCAAGATTAAAACGTGTTTGAAGAGATCCCGTGTAGAGGTGTGTTTTATTTTCTCTGCTATATTGGTTGAAGTTTGAGTATCATTCAGTAGGGACCTATATGATTTGCCAAGAGAAGTCCCTGTTTCCTTTAGCTGGAAGTGGCTGTGCTAGTTGTTCTTATGTAGACACCAGACACTGTGTGTAATTATAATGCTATGTTTCATTTCCCTTTTACCCGTAGCACTCTGGATACTACGACTCTGCTGATTATTATGTAAGGGGCTTTTTTCGTTTTGACATTGACGTGTCGTGTACGCCCTCAGACTTGGACCCCGCGTCTGTGTCTGACTCTGAGGCCCATCCACAATGCTGCTGCTGCTGCTGCCGCTGCATTTTACATTTCTTCTTGCTTGAACATTGCAGTCATCATGGCTGAAACAGTCCCCAAAGTTTTTAAGTATAGAAAATGACCCAGTCCAAGTCAGTGAAGACAGTGCAGGGTACAAACAAGCTGCTGCTGCATTTTACATCTCTTCTTGCTTGAACATGACAGTCGAAATATTCACCAAAGTTTTAAGTATATAAAAGTGATCCCATCCAAGTCAGTGAAGACAATGCAGGGTACAAACACACAAAAAAGAGATGGTGAATGCTTACAAAAACAAAACAAAAGATGTTCTCCAGCTGAATTGTAAAAGTACCTGTCTATGAGTTGAGGAAGAGGCCCAACATCAAATCTGTTGTAGTAGAGCCCAAAGATTGCAGGAGTACCATATGATGATGTACCACTGTTTAAGAAGGCTTCATAAACACCACTTCAGATCAAAGTTTCAAACTAAGAACAGACATTTTCACTAGTAGTTTCATTAACCAAATGTTTGGCATGTCTGAGTTGACTTATTTTGTCAAAATACCTTGTCGAAAATGTAGGAATGATGGTTTCTTGTCAGGATAGCCTTTACTTTTACCCCTTTTGGTAGCATTGGGACCTTGCAACCAAAGTGAAACTCAAGCCCCCCAATGTCTGCAGCGCGCTATATTAAGTGTCTCTTGTTTATTTGGTAACTTCTAGCTTGCAGCAAAGCAATCATAATTTCATCCTCCCATCTCACCATGCTGCTTTATGTTGCCTGGTTTGTCCTTTGACTTTCTCAGTGACAATGTGCAAACAGTCATCTGATGAAATTTTTTTCTCAACCTGCCATTGTTATGGTTGTCTCTCAGCTACCTTCTTGGGGCTGTAATGCCATGTGTGTGCGACCACAGCGCCACCTAGTGAAAAGAAGTAGCATTACAGCTGTAAAGAAGGTAGCTGACAGACTGCTGTAATGTTGATAGGTAAGGAAAAACGACGTGGTTGTATACAAGAAAGCTCTTCGTGGAGGTAACAGACTCTCTTCTCGCTCCACAGCCTGCCTACGTCTTGCACATCTTCCCGCCGTCGGAGTTCTCCAAGAAACACTTGGGAAGGCTGGCGCCCGATCTACTGGAGAGTGTCAACGATATCGCTCACCTTATGATCGTCATAGCAACGGTATAGTCACCCTGACGTCACAGTAGAAGCAAGACCTACATTAAAGTGTATCAACTAAAGAGTCGGTTGGACCAACGCTCACAAAAAATAGTTCTAACCAGATGTTCATGAGAAAAACATTGCTGAGTAGAAGAGAAAATAATGAGAATCTTGTACAGAATGTGCAGTGAGGCCAAAAATCATGGAACATATAATTTGGGGAGTTTATTGTACAGTGACAGTTCTCTTGCCGTATTACATGTAGAAGGTTTGCCTTAACAACTGACAAATATTTCAGTTTGAAAATTAAGTTCCAATCGCCGATTAGCCAGCCATAGACCAATAAGAGAAGGTCACTTTTCTCTTCAGTACATTTATTCAGTGTCAGTAACCAGTACACACTTATGTGGGAAAGGCCTTCTCTGATTGGTTCACTTCTGGCCAATCGGAAGTGACAAAAACTTTTCACAAAGATAAGTTTGTTCAATGGAACTTGAAGCATCAATGTTGTAGGTAGTAGGAGTTTGTGTCCAAGAGAGGATTTTGCACTGTTAGTGAGTTACAATTGATATACCCTTCTCCATAGCAATTGTCATGTGAAGTATACTACGCTGCCAAAGTTGCCTCTGTCTGACTGTGATACCACAAGACAAAGGCAGGTTTGGTAGCGTAGTTGTCTACAATGTGTATCAAGATTGCCAAGGCAGCTAATCCGCAAGCTTGAGTTGTTTGTATGTATTGATGAATTGCACTTAATGATTGAACAGCAAACTTCCTTTCTCCTGACATCACTGAGGGACAGTCAGAGTACTCGGATAAAACGTTGTTTTGTACCCTCTGCTCCAGAAAGGAGGAAGCCTGATTACGAACTTAATTTCACCTAATTTCTGTTGCTTTAGTTCTGTAAGAATACAAGCTGATTTTGGGACACAAGCTTGGGCGGAGCTGGTGTAGTAACTTTGTTCTGTAACAGACCAAGATTTGACGACCAAATTATGAAGATGTGATAATACTAAGTGGTGAGGTATACTGATATTGTGCAGTATTGCCGATGTTGCAATATAGTAGGCTGTGCTGCATTTCTGTAAACATGTTGTGAAGTGCAAACCAACTGCTCTGCTTTGATGTGTTCTTCCCAGTTCTGAACAGGGCTATGAGAAACACCCCTATTGTCACAGTAGTATTGTCCAAAATCAGATGAGACTGACAAAAGTCAGGGTGATCTCACTAAAAGATAGGAGTGATGATGTCTGAAGTGAACAGCTTTGGTCACACAGTCCCAGATATCTGTGCTCTCATCTACAGTCAAATTTGGAAGGGGGAGGTTGGTTTCATAACTGGGAGGAACAGCATCGCTTCTGATGGCAATAGAGCTAGTCTTCAATGTGCTTGTATTCAGTGTACATTGTGAAGTCCAGTAGTTGATGATACTTGTAGCAACATATTGCTGGCATAGAGTTAGAGTAGGCAGTCCCAAAGTAAGAAAAGAGGTTTATAAAACCGGATAAACGCTGGACAAATTAAAGAGAAAAAATGAGAGGAAATGCAGAATTTGTATGTATATGTACTACGCAGAAGTTTTGTGATCAGAGTATCAAGATCTAAATCTGTTCTTGGAATATATTTTATCTTTTGTATGATCATATAAGACAGTGTGGTGGAAGCAGAGAGTACAGATTTTACCCGTGCAAATTGTTCAGTGTTATATTTTTGAAGAAATGCTATGTATGTATAAAGTGAAGTAAGTTCTTGGCAGATTGGTCCCATTTATTGTAGTTGTAAAAGTAGTAATTATGTCAGATTTTTTGGCAGTGCCTCGGGGATGGAGTGAGGTTGTTGTTGACTTCTCATTACTGCTGAAGACAAATCGTAGATAGTAGCGATAGTGCGACTCATGCTAACATGGCACTTAACATTTGTTGCTGACTATTTTTGTTGTTTTATGGATGGTGCAATTGTGATCGAGAGACGAGTTTAAAACTGCGGTTGCATAGTTGATAATCATGTTCAGTAAGCAGCGTTGTTGCACAGTGTTGCGTGGGTTCCACACGTAATTAATCAACGCAGACTGCCATAGAGAAATGATAGATGATGGACAATCCTGCCAAGGACTCTGTATTCCATTCTACCTGGGTGTACATAATTCTTTTTCTGACCGTAAGGCTCGGCCAGTTGTGTCCGCTTGTGCCAGCGGCGGAAACCTTTTTGGTATAAATCATCACGAAATAAAAACCTGGTGCAAGTGATTAAATCATGACCTGTGTCTGTGTTGTGGAATATTTGTTACTTTCTTTCTTTCATCAATGAAGTATCATAGTCTTACTATAGACGCTAGGTAAAGGCTTACAGACAATGGCATGATCTTTATTGCATATTCATACCCAACATGGGATAAATGTATTGGGTTAGATAGATAAGTAAAAGAGTGGAAAATCATTCTATATTCCATCTATACAAAGTATCTTTCCTATTCTTAAAACGTGTAGAGAAATACGTGTAGAGTATTTTTAGATTACAGAATATACGTGAACATTCCGCCCTGCGTGAAACGTACTGATTTCTGGTCAAGTTGAAGGGCAGAGATTTCCGCATGCCTGTGTATAGTGAATATTCTAAAACAAAATGTACTGCATTTTCTACATTATTGTTGTTACAAAAGAGATAACTTGGCGCATTCGGCCCTATTGCTTCCAAATCTTCTACAAATGTCAAACAGTGATGCTGACAACAACCCAACTTAAGTATATACTCCACACAGTGCATTTGTGTGGAGGGATTCTGAACAAAGTCATCTGAAATCAAGAGAGCGGGGTACAGGAAAGCAAAGAGGGAGAAGACAAGAAGGTAAGCTGTCCATCACAAAACGGCGTGAAAGAAAGTTAGAAACACAACACCGCTAACAAAAATGTAAGGCCCTCGGTACGACTTTTGACAATGGGCTCCTCTTGTTGAAGAGCGCGAAGTGCCGTTATCGATTGAGTTTGTAGTAGTCTTCTGGGGGCATTCCTAGTGTGTGGTCAGTTGTGACTGGTATGTGGAGGGTCCAGGAGTGGAGTTTGTGGTACTTCACCTCCTTCGGCGTGCACACGTTGTCGTTTTTCTGTCTGTAGTTGTATTTTCATCTGGGTGGTACACCGATTAGCTGCTCTGGAATAAAGGTGAGATAAGTTATTTTCCAACGGAGGATTTCTGATAGAACTGAGAAACAGGTGGGAACGGCTTGTGTCAGAACATAGCACTGGTGCTTTGCTGGCTTAGAGAAATGATATCGACAGAATGATTCAGTTTAAAAACGATATATGTAACCTACCTTCTGTCAACGTTAGCAGTGACTGTTGGTACTCAACATTTAGTTTGGTTCCCGCTTTTATTAACATGTCTACGTGCTCAGGCCAGTAACTGGCCCCTTGCTTTCCAGGAGAATCCTCCAAGCAGTCCTATCCCTTGCCCTAGCCTCTGCTTCCCGACTGTCCCGTGTCCTTCACAATTTGGTCTTTCCATCTCTTAATTTTATTAACATGACGGAAGTATATATCGAGTTTGTAAATATCATTTTCAAACTTCAAGTCATTGATGTCTTTATCCTCATGAACTGCAAGTTAGTTGATAAATTATTAATTCAATTTTGATGAATCGTTAATTAACTATCGTTATCGGGTGGTTGCAAAACAGTTTAGAACAGTTGGTCTCACGCTCACAGTACTTTACGGGCTCAAAAGTAAAATCCAGGGGTAAGTCGTAAAGACCAAAGGGAAAGCCTGTGTCCAACGGGAAGCATGTAAGGATGAGATAGCGGTCAGTAGACCAGACACACCGGCAGTCCCGTGATCATACATACAGGACGTCGGCTACCTGAACTGGACGTCATAGTAATCTCCAAGCAGATGCTGAAAGAAAGGGCCGCAGCATGCATTTTCCAAAAAAGTGTCCTGTTAACTTGTTTGGAGAGGGTTGTGCTGCAGTGTGGCCTACGGTGTCAGAAGAGATATAAAATGTGACAAATTTCCCTGGCAACGTTGAAACAATCTCTACCTGCATTTTCTGCTCTTCAAGTTAGCAACTATGTGTTCATCCCCAAATTTCTCTTGGGTCACGGGGAATCTCAGAAAGGACCAAAATAAGTTGAAGACATTTTTGTCTGTTTGTTGTAAATAAATAACCGTCCCTGTCGTTTTCCCGCTGTGCGGATGGCACTGATGAGTAGGCCACATGGCAATGTTTTGGTGCCCCACCCTTCTCTCTTCTGATTGGTCAACGTCTTGTTGTCACAAGTAACATCTTCCTTCTGATTGGTTAACGTCACGGCTAGGTCTGGTCATGTCCGGGAAAATTCAGATTCAATATGTCGGAAGTCATGAGGAACTCCTGATAAACGTAAGTAAAATGAACTCATTACCGTCTTTTTGGACAGATAATACTGCTTACATGGGTAGATTACGATCTGTACTACCTACTGATTTGTCAGGATAAGGAAACCGCAGTCTGGTCGGTCTAGTGGCGCTGAAAACCCTCTTCAATTTTCCACTTATGTCGGGAATTCGCAGCCGTTCAAAGCTTCCGGAGCCGCTGGAGTGTGACGGGAAACTCTACCCGCCGTTTCGTGTTTTTCTCTTGTATTTGCTTTTCTTATCCAAAGCAGGTGGTTTTTCCACCATCACCGGAGCATCCCCGTGAAAGTGAGTGGTTCCGGGACACGACATTGTTGTTGACAGATTCAAACCCAGTTTAGGGACACGACATGTGGGTTAGACACCAGATCCAGGGATGGTTCACTTCATGCTGACCCCAGATGATTCTCAACATTTGCGGCTTGTAGATTAATGATCATTTTCCTATACTCTCAATTTTGTAGTTTTCATTATCAGAAAATCTCAAAAGAATCCATTTTGTAAACGTTCTTGGATCAACATAATTATAAGCAAGCAGCCCACATGATGAAAAATGAACAGTCCCTAAGATCCTTGTAGGTGCATGTAAGGTGAGGTACTTTGGACAGGTATCACCTGTGGTACTTAACTCCACTTTGTAGGTATCTCCTGCTCCCAGCTGTCATGATCATCACTCATTCACTAAGCAAGACTGGTAATGTTACAGGCTCTTCTAATCTATCTCTAACATTGGACCCGGACACCTTTTCCTCACCTTTGTTCCAACAACTAACAGCTGTCACCAGAATGCAGCAGAGGTATCGTAAAACAGAGCTCAACCCATAGTCTTGACATGATCATAAACTGATTTAATAGACAAATTGATGAGTTGCTTTCTAGATTCTCCAATGTTCGATTTTAAAAAAAAATCTATTTTCAGTGAAGCAGCAATGAAGAACTGAAACCTCCATTATCCATATAACTCCTCCTTGGTGGACTGCATTTTGCACAGGTGGGTTTGTAATTCATTTTCAATCTTCAATAGTCATGCCTTAAGTGCTCTGGTCATCAGCAGTAGCTGTACAGGTATCAAAATATTGTTTCTGTGCCCAAGACAACCCAGGTTTGACTTGACAAGTGGGAAAGACAAAGTTGGTGGGTACATCACTACATGGCAAACAGGGTTTCACTTGTTCCACTACTACTAGTACTAGTTAGGGAGCTCTGCTGTCACATCATGTGGTGTGCGTTTTCTCTGCACAAGGATGGCGTGGTCTTGAGGTTAGAGGTCATGTCCAAAGTTTGAAGGGGACTAATGGGTTTGGTTCACCACCTGCAGTGGACTCAATACTGTGGGAAGTTTGTACCGTGTGAATCACGTCTTTGTGAATCACGTCTTTGAATTGCAAGACGTCTTGGGTGCTGTCCTGTTCTTGGAAGGTACCAGGTATTTGTTATCTTTGCCTTATTCCTGTCATATGAAGTAGAGCCTAGGCCCTAGGGACTTAGAGTTGTTAAATCTATTTCAAATTCATTCCAAATTTGTACTAGTTAGTAAGTGTTCCTATCTCATCTCACAGGAGAGGAACAAATTGCGCCAGGCATTTTTATAATAAGCGCAAACCAGTGCGCAGTCCATGAGCCTTTCTAGAATTTATAACAATATTGTAGTTTAGTAAAGGAGGTTCACTATGACAAGTACAAGTATATGTAGAGATTGAATTTTTTTCCTTCTTGCTTATTGTTTGATCGCTTTCCCAACATTTCTTTGTAGCAGAAAAACAGAAAAAGATGGTTTAGAATTAAAGAAAGTATAAAGTTTGATAAGTTTACTTTGGTTTAGCCCATAGTTCAAGTGTGACATGACTGATGATGTAGGATGCTGTTGACACCTCCATCCATATTGTTCATACATGATTGAGCACCAAGGTAGGTGGGTGGGGAGGACATCAGTCAAGCAGGACTGGCACTATCCATCATTTGTACACCATGAATTTAACATGGCTGGCTACAATCCGTAGCAAAGCCGCATTGCGCTACTAGCGTTAATGAAAAATTGTCGCACTACAAATAACGGTTGCTAACAAAAAAGTATCATTGTTTGGCCAGAAAGAAGAGGGTTATCGGCAACTAATTGAACTATGAAGGCTTTCATTTCAGGAGCTCAACCATCCATCTTCGTGCTCTGAGATACCATTATTGTCGTTTGGGTGCCAGATTCGTCAGATGACATCAACGTAAAATGAAAAAGCAAGAATCGTAATGTTATATTAATGTGACTTGGGGCATAGATCTAAAACTGCCCAGATTTAGTGTGAGTGTGTGAGAATATGTTAGATCATGGGCATTTGGCACCGGCTCCGCGGACTCAAACAATATAGCGAGTTTTCCTCCCCGCTGAGCAGTTGCGTAAGACTTCCCGGTCGGTAGTTATGCAAATACCCGTCGGCCTCCCGTCGTCCCTTGCGCGCCTACGAGCGCCCTTCGGGCGCGCTTCGGGCGAGGTCGGCTTTCGGGTAAGTTCGGGATCCGCCCAGCCTATCACCCGATATCCCGGTATATATTCGGTATATTCGGTATATATAAAGTACAAACTCTCCTTCCGAGGCCTACAGCCTATGGTTAGATCAGGGATGAGATCCCTTCATGCAGTCGCTGGCATGAGCCTCTGGTGAAAGGAATCCTGTACTCATGATCCTTGAGTGGCTTTGTCCACTGTTTGTTATACCGTAAAATTCCTATTTACGTACGCACCCCTCCTAACGTACGCACCCCCGATTTGGGGACGATTGCGGGCCTGACTCAGTGAGTTGAAACGTTCAGGGAAAAACCCTCCTAACGTACGCACCCCCTCTCCAGCATTTCGGTGGATAGTTAGAGGTTGACATGAATGATCATCCTTAAGATGATGTTTACCGACTTAAAGGGTTACTGAGAAAATTTTTCTGGGTAGAAAATATCAAACAATCTAAATAATGTATTGTTTATTCTTTATTACTGATTCATTGTGTGGTAGCATTCCACACTTCATTTGCATGAAGATGTACCGTACTCTCATGCTGATATGGGATTTTTTCGAGGAAGAACCCCTCCTAACGTACGCACCCCGACGTCGGCCTGGAGCACCTGCTTGCGACTTGAAAAGTTTCAAAAGTGCGTACGTAAATAGGGATCTTACGGTACCGTTGGGAAAACAAGGTGTCAACTGTTCCTTACATGCTGTTCACTTTGGTGTCTGAAAGGGAGCCTGCTTGTTCTACAGGGTCTGATTATTTGTCATTGTCAGCAGGGTTTGTAGAGAAGGTTTTTGGTTACAAGGGAAATGTAGTCAGAAGCCCCTTACAGCAATGAAGGGTTATCCCAGGCAAGAAAGTTGGAATCAACAATGATTTCAGTTGATGAAGTTACAGATACCTGGGTGTAACCCTATTGTTTGAATTGAATTAAATGGATCAATTTCAATTATCTAGTTTTGAAAATCCATGACAATGGTTTCAATTTCAGAATTTTTTTCTTTATTTGAAATATTATTTTAGCATGATATTCTAAACTACATTAAAAAGACAGTCCCTGGCATAAAAGTTGGAGTGGCTAACCTGTATGGTACTACAGGCAATTTCACATCTTCACACTGCTCTTATCGGTACTAGTACTTATTTCACTGTTCATTTGGCCTGTTGAGGTTGGTAAATCCTATTCTCCAAGCAGAGGTTTTGGTCGGCTGGGGTAGTAGTGGCCGGGTTTTTTTAAGCTAAAACCCCCCGGCCACTACTACCCCAGCCGACCAAAACCTCTGCTTGGAGAATAGGTAAATCCTGGTACTAGTACCCTGTGCCTCCTTGTGAACGTGTGAAGTGGACCGTTCTACAGAGACTTAAAAGAAGAAGAATGCCAGGCGGTGTCCATCTCGAGTGACTAATTGTTTGAGAAGTGCATTGTTGTCGTTGTTGACTGTTCTGGTGAGTTGCCCTTAATCTCACTTTAACGCCGGGATAAGTAGTCGATCGGCACCTTTAGTGGGCAGGTGGGGAAGGTGTGCTCACTTCAGCCGGCAGTCTGTCACAGGTGGGTTCTACAGGTGATTGTTGTAAGGTTTGTATGTATTGTTAGATATGATAGGGCATGATAGGGAACAACGGAGGATAAACCATACAGGGAGTGAGGGAGAACAAGAAAGTATTTTTGAAACAGTCACTGGGTAAGTTGAAGAATCAAACTGATGTTTTTGGTGATGTTAAGAAAGGAGCCATCAGGACGAAGACATGACAATTTGTCTATATTGTGACCTGATAGTGATTGTAAGTGTTCTTTTCTCCTACCTCATTTGTTATTTTAGATATACCTGGTTCTGTTGTCCTGTCTGAGAGTCAGGTTATGAACATCCTGACTTCCCTCAGGCCATAGCAATTTGTTTCCTTGGTTATGGAAAATTTCTGAATGAAATTTTAGTCAGACAGAGAATGCGTTGAAAACAGAGGACTGAGAATGAATGAACTTTATTGCTCAACAATCGTGCATGGTACAATGTATGGCATTAAATCAGCAATACCAAGAAGAAAAGTTGAATATACAACGATGGCACAGCCGTTCTCCTCAACCTCTGTTTCATATGGATTTTCCAGTTCAGCATTTTGTTTTTCATTGATCTGATCTTGAGAACGTACCAGCATTTTTCCCTTTTCCAGACCTACATGTAGGCTATAGCACATCAAAGCCGGTGTCTGCTCTGTGATGTGTGCCTGTTATTTCTGCTCTCACCACATGTACAGGCAGGCTGGACAGTTTCCAAACCCAGTAGGGAGAAAGGGGTGAAAAGAGGTCTTCTGTTGCCATGGTGACAGGGGCACTTTGAGGTCTGCTGGTGGCTTAGGTTGTCAGGAGTTGTTGATAGGTACTTTCCAAGTTCATGTGTGTCTAGGGGTGGTCCAGTTGATAACCTGGTGGAGGTAGAGACAGCTGATTAGAGTCGTTGTCAGCATTTGCTAGAAAATGGTTATTTCTCAAAGTCTTGTTGATTGTTAAAATGCATGGTAGGAATCATCATGTTTGACTCCTCATGTTATATCACGTATATTGTGTTGTTTGAAAAATTTACAAATTTCATAGTTGATCCTTAAGACATCTCATTATCTAATAAGAAACATTTATTGTTGGTTGCTAGATTGTAGAGATCACACTAGCCTTGTATATATGGTACATTTGCTTTTGTTGGTGAGGGATAGTCAAATAAAAGGCCAGTATATTTGATTGAAATGCACAAGGCAAGTACAGTACTGTAGAATCGTCTCCTGGCTCGAACCTGGACATACTGTTACATATTTGTAGCACATTTCAAGTACTCAAAAAAGGGTGCGGCAAATGCGAAAATGGTTCTAGACAGGTGTAAGGTGTGTTATCCAGGTGCTGTCAGGTGTCTACCATATTGGAACTGATAGATGTGTTACAGGTGCCGCATGATAAAGTACAGAAGGTACCCTCTCTTGGATGGGAGAGTGTTACTCAGGTGTATAATGGGGGATTGTTTGAAGTAGGAAATGACCTGGGACAAAACTTGTTTACATCCAGATAAAAAAATGGAGGGAGGGAATGAAGGAAGGAGAGCTAAAGGTGTTGGAGAGAAGAAAAACGTAGAAAAATGGAAGGGAAAGGAGAAGACATTGAAGGATCATAAAAGTGCAAATGATTTAACAATGTGTGTAGTGAAATGACAACTTCCAACCAAGGATCCGGTCCTTGTTTGTTTTCTCCTTTCTGCCTATAGCTGTCACTGAAGCACTTCAATCCATTTGTCTTACCTTTTAAGTCATTCTAACCCTCAGCTGGTAGTCGTCCCAGGTGGGTAAGGGGTGGGCGGAGGTCAGTGTTCCCGGAGGCTGTGGATGCTGTGAGCTAATCAGTTAACCAGACTCTCTCTGTTTGTAGGTGTTTTCATCACACAGAGCGTTGCTGAGCTGGGGACATTAGCTGCGCAGACCTGACTTGGTAAGGAGCCTTCATTGTTACTCTGCTACTGAGCTTAAACAGTCAAGTGTTACTAGTGACCACCTTGAGATATGCTATTTTATATAAGGACCTCCTATACCAAGTCATGGTGGACATTTTTTGTATTTTTCCCTTTGGCACAAACATTATGAATACCAGGTATATAGTTCCCACCTGTCTTCTGTGACCATTCGAAAATCTCTTCAAGTCCATTGCGTAGTCACTATTGGTTTATTTGGACTAAAGTTTAAGACTGTTTGACAATATCTGTTTTCTCTCCTGGACTAAAGTTGATACATCTTGGTAAATTTGAGAAGAAGAATTTATTTTGATGTTGTCACCATTCCCACTCTCTCTCTATTGCAGTTTGTTGTCCTTATAGGTATTAGATCACAGTCTGGGTACTTTTTTTCAGAAGTTTTTTTAGGTGAAATTGGACTGGCTGGAGAAATGAGGAGAAGTGCTTTACCCCATAAGGTCTCCCTATCCATGTTGACAAATGGCATTGCTATGTGTAGCTATTTTGGTTTGTATCCCACATGACTTACTGTTTATTGTGGTTTCAGCTCTGTCCAAGGGCTTTGGTATGAGACCTACAGCTCTTCTCATTCTATACTTGTCAACACTTCAGAAAACCTCAGGACTATGTTGTATTGTAAACAAACATGGAACCAATGGGTGGTCATACTCATAATGAGGATTGTTTCTGCTATATATTTTACCTACACATACAATGTATGTTCCACTGTATTCCAGTTCTTTACTCTGTTCTTTCTCTGGCCTTGTGACATGTTGCATCAAGTAAAAATTTGTTTAAAAATCTCAAAGCATAAACCTTCACCAAATTGTTTATTCTCCCCTGCAATATTGATATCAAAGTTGTATAAAATCTGCATTTTCAGAGAAAGCTGCAGTTTGAAAGGAAGCCGCTAGTGGGCGCTGATTGATATCACTTATCTTGTTGTTACAGGATTACAGGAAAGGACGCAATGCAGGGCAGCAGATCAAAGAGCTTCAGAGCGGCAACGGATTCTGGCAAGACAAAATTTTTAAACAGATCTTTGAGGAGGACCCAGGGTACTGCTGATATCATATGTGTCAGTACCAGTACCGGTGCCAGTAGTACAAGAACCAGTGCCAGTACTAATGCCAGTGTCAGAACCAGTGCCAGTGCCAATACTAGTACCAGTATCAGAAACAGTACCAGTGCCAATACTAGTACCAGTATCAGAAACAATACCAGTGCCAGTACTAGAGCTATAAGGCAGACAATGGTACCAGGTACTGCAGAGGTGGCACAAAGTACCAATACTAGTACCAGCATCAAGAACAGTACAAGTTCTGCAAAGCAAACAGTGGTCCTAGTCACTGCTGAGATGAGACAACGCACCAATATCAGCATCAGTGCCAGTACCAGCAGTAGTACCAGTACCATCACCAGTACCAAGTCTGCAAAGCGGACAGAGGTCCCAGGTACCACTGAGATGACACATGGTTCCAGTACATTGAGGTCTGTGAAACGAACAGAGATACCAGGTATCGCTGACATGAGACAAGGTACCTATACTAGTATTGCTGGTACGAGTACCAGGTCTGTGAAGCGAACAGAGGTACCAGGTACCACTGAGACGACACACGGTTCCAGTACCATGTCCATGAGACAGACTGCTGAGATGACCAGTTCCAGGTCTGTGAGGCGGAAGTTTGTCCACAACGCGTGCTGCGGCTGTGGGTTCAGTGTGGCAGCTGACAGCGAACGAGTCTCGGTGCAGGGGGAGGTCTACCACTCGGCATGCTTCAAGTGCAGGAGGTGAGTCAGGGCTCGAAATAGTGGGTGCATGTGCACCCAAAATTGGAGCTGTGCACCTACTAGTAATTTTTGACTGTGGGTGCACTGGTGCACCTAGATATTTTTGTAGGCTATAGGGTTAAGGTACTATTATACACTAGTATACAGAATATTCTTGAAATGTAAGTATAAAAAACAGCATGATAACTTTTTGCTGTACTTTATTTACTAAGTAATATATTATTTGTTTGAAATTTTAAAGTTAGCTATAGAATTACAGATTGAAGTTCTTAAGAAAGGCAGCAGCATTAGACTTTGTGATTATGTTCTGAAGAACATTCAACTTTATTTTATCTGGTGCACCCAAAATTCTTTCTGTGCACCCAATTTTTTTAGTTGGGTGCACCAGTGCACCTATTCCCAAAGATGAATTTCGAGCCCTGTGAGTTCATCTGATGGTATACAATTACAAGTCTGAAAAAAGGAACAATTTCACTGTGTAGAAACTTTGGGTAATAACATGTCTTATTCACAAACGGAGTTTATTTCTAGCCATGTATTTTGGCCTGGTATTGAGGTTGAATAGCTGATCGGAAGAATACATGAGTGGATACATGTACGGATAGATAACAGACATGATGATGATGACATTGTTACATTGATGTGAAAAGGAAGGATTGGTTGGATGGAGGGATAAAGGTGAGATAATTTTTGAACTAGGTATATGAAGGTAGAAAATGACATACATTGGCACAGCAAATGACAAACATCTAGTAAATACTGATGATCATCAAGATGTCACAAATACTGTATATCAGAGTGCAGTGCCCTCTATTGGGCTGCATTAGTATTGCAGTGCACCAGTAACCCATATAGAATTGAATGTAACATCCTCATCATAGCATCTATTATGTCAGAGCTTGCTTCACAGAGATTGACCTGCACAGTTGCCTTTAAGATGTTAAAGATTGTAGGTGGTAATATCTAACTTCAGATACCGTATATGATAAATTGTGTAAGTATAGATACAGCATGCACAAATTTAAGCTTTGCCCAGTTAGAGTTGCTACATGTAAATATATTGCAGAAGTTTTCAACCTTGGACGTTTAAATGTTCCATTCCAAGAAATATGTTAAAAGAGGATCACTGCTGAAGAACACCAACATGTCTGACATTATACTATTTATAGGGCATTTGTCAACATTATCATACAAGACGTGCCAGCAGACACAGATGTCTTGGAACAGAAAATTGCCTTCTTTTGAAGAAGGAAATGAACGCACAGGAAGGATGTCAGGGAGGATAAGATGGTATTGATCCTAACATTAGTAACAAAGCAGAACTGTTTGAGGAAGTTCTATTCATGTTTTGGATGGAAGTGCTTCTGAATCAGCTCTATCTAGATTAAAGCTTAGAAGAGGAAAATCCTGTAGTGCTGAAGTCTGCAGTTACCATGCATGTGAATAGGATATGTTACAGTCATATCACAGGGATGTGAGGATGAGGTTTATGATGTAGGTTCAGGCTATTTCCAGGTTTCCCTGGGTGATTGAATTATGACATGTTGGAATCAACAGAACAGATGGACTAATTTTCTTTGAAGAACCAGGAAATGAAACAAGTCTTCTGACAAAATGACAACAAAGATGAGAATGACTGGAAAAAGTTGGTCGATATGCTGGTGTTATTTTAGGTGTAAGGAGAATAATTTCTTGAAAACCATTTAAGATTGATGGTAGGAATGTTCAACTTGGTAGTTAACCTTTAGCACACTGAAGTAGCTATTTGGTTACCAATTCTCTATTGGTTATGGGGTTAGGCAGCAGGGAGAATGGTGAGTGTCCTCTTTGTAGGAAATAGCTGCTGCTGTAATCTGTGTCGAGAGTTGAAAGCTGAAAGGAGTGGAGGTAACTTGATGTGACAGGTCCTGTCAGCTCACAGCCCCGAGCTGCCGTGGTTTGACTCAGTCTCACCTGGGATCCACAGCAGACCCTCTACGCTTCCTCCCTCAGAGACTGTCAGGGCGGAAGTCAACTATCTCCTCAAGAAATGTTAGCCTGGTATCAAAACCTGTTAAAGCTTCCGAGTCTTTATGTCGTCTAAGACAATTCTCTATGTCATCTAAGACAATGCAATTAACAAAAAATCGACATACAATTGTACTATGCATACAATGATACACCTTGAATATGAACCAACTACTGAAGAGGACGAAGACAGCTATGATAGGTTTGAATACCAGGCTAAAGAAATGTGGACTCCTCCCTCCAAACCACAACATGTTGCCAGGAAGTATTTCTTAACAGACGTGTTGTTTAATGTGACCCAGTGCATGGCTTTGAAACTCTACCCTGCCAACGAGTATGAGAAAGAAGATAAATAGAAAGTTTTAACTTAAAGTTACATATTTAACCCTTTGAGTGAATTTAGATATGGAAGAAGGTAGCCTTGAGTATTTATTTGTCCTTACCTATACTGGCTATAGCTAGATTATAAAGGTATGCTTACCGTATGTTATCCAGGAAAAGGATATTGTAGTAAAATTGTATCATTAATGCAAAAGGACACATTGAATTTATGAAAAATACTCCTAATTTGGAGTTGTCGATATACTGATTTTATACTTTGAGGAAGGATGTATGAATTTGATTTTTAGTAATCTATCAAGTCTAACTTTAAGATCCAGTGTCAGTGGGTAGCCGGTGGAGGTCATCTGTATTGTTTACTGTACAAAAGGAGAAAATTACAATTCCATCCCAGGTCACACACCGCAGATCAGGGCTGGGGAACTTCCTCTGCTGCGGATTCTGCAGGAAGTCTTCCTGTGGACCAGAATAACTATGATACAATAGCAGTTTCATGGTTACCATCAAGGGGAAAGACTTTTGGAGTAAAACTTAAGTGTTACGACATTTTGATTTTTTTATACTGTAATATGTATTATCTATTCCATCACAGGATGGAAAGGTCATCTTTAGACGTAATTAAGACAGTCTTTTCATAGAAATTTAATGTCTGTTGTTGGTCATTGTCATACTTGTATTTCTCTGAACTGAATTTGTCAAGTAGTGATTTTTAAGATATTTAATTCTTTTTTAGTTTGAACCTGCTGAAATTTCCTACAGCCTCTACCAGTACATACAACTAAGATTGAAAAAAGCTGAAGAGTTTTTAGGTCCCTCAGATCTGAGTGTTCTTTCCTTACTGTCTGCAGTGTGTTTCACACTATGGTTACGTCTAACCAGTGAGTTGGTTTACTTTGGCCTAATGGATAGCTTCCAGGGCAGCCATGTGGGGCAGTACTTGTTCAGGCTGAGTTCCTTATCTGTGTTATCAGCCTGGAAATGAGAGTGGGGGTTGCTATGAAGGCAGGCAGAAATCACAGCAGTCAGTTCTGTGGTGATCGCAACTCTGGGAACAGTTGTCGCTGAAGAGACACTGCACGTAAGAAAGTTACCACCAGAACACAGCGATGGCAGAAGGGGGAAAACTCCGCAAGAGATCAAACTCTCTGGCAGCAACCTTGTATGTATTGGAAGTTTTTGTTTGTTTTGGTTTTAGTGGTTTTCTTGGCTCTTCAGGAATTTGGTTGCTATGTTCTGTTAGAAAGTGCAGCCAAACTTGTCTATTAGCTGGCCACACAAGTAGCCAAAGTAACTATGCCCTGAGTTTAACTTTTAAGGTGGTATAGAATTCCATGTCTGTATCGGTTACTGTAATTGTATAACTTATTGGTTATACATGATTGTAGAAACCAATTGAGAGTTTGCCAAAACTTCTATGATCTTAAATACATTGTAAGAATAGAGAATATCTTGCCAATGTTGCATTTGTTAGGAGAGTACATTTATGTACCATAACTTTTTTGTTTGTTTTTGGTGGGTTTAGCATAAATATACATGACATTTCATACTTTTCGTTCAAGTTTCCTTGTACTGTAGACGGGTATTTAGACAGCACTCACTGGTATCAGTGCTGACATGGTTTGTGGAACCAGTCATACTTACTGTCCCTTCTACAGCATGTTGGCAGAATGCTTGAGTTAATTACAGACATGGTAGACTTGTTGCAGTGAGAGGTATGTACCCCAGCCATGAAACTTTTGTAGATGTCTTTCTTTTCTCATTTTGGGTTGCTTAGGGAAAGAAAAAGAATTCTTACTATTCTGAAACTCCACATTGCTAGCCTATACAAAGATGTTATCAAGGGAAGGACTTTACAAGTTCCAAAACATTGATTTTCTCTAGAATTTAGAAGAAACAGAAGTGTTTGAAACTCTCATCTGTAAAATCATTGACTTTGAAATAAAAAGAGACATAAAAAATGCTATACTGATTACCGACAGAACATTCGTTGAATCAGAACTATTTTAAAGTTATCATCCTGATCAAAAATGTCCAGGTCAACTGGTTTAGTGTACTATCTTTGATAGCATCTCAAAGATATTCAAACCCCTGTTTTACTAGGCAATCACATAGCTTCTTAAAATACTCTGATAAGAAATAAGGTAGGTTAAGTGTTAGAACAAGAGGTGAGATTTTGTCTTGCAGACGACTGTGGGTGGTTTGATAACATCAACTGGTATGAAATTTCTCTGTTCTATTGACAAAGCAGAGACAGAAGACCACAAGTATGTTTAGCCTTACCTTGACTGTACTTAGGTAAAGGTAAAGGTAGTCCCATAGCCCTTTTGAGGACATAGGAGCGGTGGGTTGTTATCCACTGTGTCTAGGGCACAGTATTCGAAGGCGGAGCCCATTCCTCTTCTTCCACCGCCTTTTATCTCCCCAACCAAAGTCAGGTACCCATTTTCACAACTGATCATGAGTGGGTAGAGGACAAGGGCACAATATCGGTTGCATGTCAGGGGATTCGAACCCAGGACCTCTGGCTTCTTGGCCAAGCAATCTATCGCCAGATCGACTGTACTTTGAACTGTATGATTAAGACCAACCAAAGGCAGTTATATGAAAGACGCAAGTGTCTAGTATTTTTCTATTGGGCCACACTAATTTAGTCAATGGAAGATTCGGTCTCTTGGATTAGAGCTGGGATATCAACATGAAAACAGGATTCAAGGTGAGTCCATATATCTTTGCACACAGTATTTCAGGGAGTGAATATTGCCAGATGCAATGTCTTCCTCCCAGGTTATATATACTGTAAATGCATTTAAGTTTGCATGGTTTTTATTTCGCGCTTAGGGGGTAATTGAGTGTTCGCTGTGGTTCTAATTTCGCGGCAGTGCTATAGTCACTTACTGCTACAGTATTGGACAAAAATGTTCGGGATGGTTTTAAGTTCGCGGTGAAACGCCCGCCGTGAAAACCATGAACATAAAACTACCGCGAACATTTCTGCATTTACAGTATATGCAGTTGTAGTAATTGACTGATGACAGACAGTCCCAAATAGTCTATATGAAGATTAACTACCCTGCCAAACACCCATCTATGCTGACTGTAGTGTAGCAACAGGCCCTAAAACTGTAACAATGTTCCCTAATGGCATAATAGATAGCCCACAATCAGTGGTACTTAAGCCAGGTGGTCAAAGGGTCCCTCTGGCCCTTTGTTCATATGTGATCATGAATGGACTGCAGTGGACAAGCCAGTTGTCAGGGAGAGACGGGCAGACATTGCAGAATCAGCATGAGTCAGGCATGGTCTCAGGGCACAATAATACCACTGACAGCTTTAAAAAAAAGAAGGTGATGATATTTTTACAAAGTCATGCTTGATAGAAATTGTACTGTTACGTCTACTTAAGTAGCACTACATTCTCTTGAGTCTGACTGTCAATAAGATAATTTGCATATCTTGACTCAATTGCTTTGAAGTTGGTGCCTTTTGTGTGTTTTCTTTTACTTGAATTTTGCACTCTCATTCTCAAACATGCTTCCAGCAGCCAGTACACTGTATATAATGTTCACCTGAAACTTCTGCACACAGCCCACAGTATAATTTGGCTAGAGTCCATTTTCACAATTTTGTCCAACTGTGAAATAAACTCTGTATGTTTAAACCAACGAGCAATGTGTTCTGAAGGACATGTTATGCCCTGAGTACATTAATTCATCATTATCTTGTAAACCTGACCAAAGTTGTGGTAAACACTTGAGTGTGTGATTGTGAACCTATGCTGGAACATTGGACCTTCCACCCACTTCACAGCTGTGTCACCAACATTCCTATACTACCCCTTTGATACTATATAATAATGCCAAGGTCATTTTCTGGATGAACTACTTTTTATACATAATTTCTTTTCAGAATGAAGGTGTAGGAATTGTCCAGAAAAAGATTGCATTTATGGTATCAAAAGAGCCTCCTTGTGGTGATAGTACAAACTGCAGATTAAGGTATAACAGGTGTTTTTGGTCCTCCAACATTTTTGAATGAAATATCTGCAAAAGGACATCATAGAAATTGAGAACAAGGAGGAATATTCTTGACTTAACTCTGTAAAACTGTCAAGCAATGTTTCCATGTTGATTTTTCAGTTCAGCATTTTTTTCCAATCCAAGACCCAACAAATTGAAATAGTGTGGCCTTACAAACAAGTTAGACACAAGCATTAACTCTGTATGACCAGTCCTTTTTATTTTCCTGATTTGGCCCACAAAGCCAACAAAGTTATGATAAAGTTAATTCTTTATCTATCTGTTATAAAATGTCTCCAGAGACCAAGCTATTATTCTCCCATTACATCTGCTGCCCACTAGAAATGCTTTTTAGAGCTTTTGTGACTGTAATCCTAGCTGTTTACAGTGTAGGTGAATGTAGATAATGTTGTTGACAAAAATTTCATCAAAAACAGATTATGGCCCAGCCTGCAATACTGTGAGAAAATGACAGGTGGTTTCAGGAGCCAGACAGTAAAATTGAGATTAACATCAAACAGGCCACTGGGCATCACAGTACTTTTGTTGAAAAGTTTTTGAAAGTTTTGTCAGTTGCACTACATGGCATATTTGACAGTTGAACTTTTGTCAAAGAGTTGATTTGTAATGATTAGGAAATGTTATTTTTCATCTTGTGTAAGCTTGAGTATAATCATACATCATCGTACTGTAGACTTAATTTGTTGGTTTTCAACCTTTCTGTAAACTGCTTAAGGAAGAGAAAACCACAGAGACAGATAAAACTGTCTAGTTAGTACACATTTTACACAAGTGTTCTGTTACATAGTTATTTCTGCAGTCTTATCATTTTATGAGTCATGAGCCTTAAAGCAAATACTTCCATCGCTGTAGCCACGTATATATGCCAATGTAGTTAAGTCTTCTACAGTGCAATAAACTGATACGAAGGTAAAGGTCATCCAGAAGTGACCTCAAATGTTGCTTACTAAGTGTAAGGTGTACAGGCCTGAGAACACGACAGAAGGTTTCAGGAAATACATGTAGAAGGAGGTATGCAACTTGCAAGGTTGAGTGCATGTACATGTACTTGTAGGTGAGGGCAACAGTGCAGCATGGTAAGGAATTCTATTCTTTGGTATAAGCCAGAATGCTTTAGTCACTTGGAAAACACAAAAGACGTAGTTTAACTGTCATGGCTATTTTGTTATCTGTCTTCAATGTCTGTCCACTGGTCTTTTATTAGTTAGTTGTAGATTTGCAAAATTTTGGAAAAAGAATTTCAGGCAGATTTTACAACAACTGTTTCATCAAAAAAAGGTCCTACTGGCAAGATTACATCTAAAAAGTATGATAAGTATGATATTACTGTAAGTTTGATATGAAATGTACCTTAACCTTTGGTTTTAGCATACCATCATGATCATGGAGATTTCGTGAAAACAGATCCTGAAGGGAAAACATGAATCTTACTTTATATCATGTAATATCAGCAAGGAGGTTTTATTCATTAAGTTGTTTGAACCGCTGAAACTGTATGAACCAGTCATTCTCCTCAGGCTTAGTTTCTATCTAAATATCCCAAATCAGCATGATTTAAAGAAAATCCGAGAACCAACAAAATAAGATGGTGTTGCGACTGTTGCATGCATTGCTAAGGTCACACAAGTTGAGTAAATAATATCATTTGTCTGCAGCCAGAAATGGTATGGAAATGTGTTGACAGATGTTGAGTGGTGGCTTACAACCCAGGTATGAACATATTTGTCTGACTTAGAACTGAGCTTGCAGTCAAACTATAGTCAAACATATTGAAACCAAATGCACTATTCCCAGGGCTTAAGAGTTTTTATGTTTTTACATATACATGTCTAGTTGAGTCTACATCTGTTGGTGATACTACACAGCTGTGTCTTAAGCTTCTTTACTCAGCACAATGTCAGAAAGGAACAAATTAAATAGTTTGACACTGAGTTTCAATAGAACAAGTTTACCAATATGTCAGTCCCTACAATGTTTCCGGGTTTAGACAGGTTTTTTTGAAGGTCGTCCAGGCCTGGCATTATAAGGCCACCCCAATATGTCATGTCATACCTTGGTTATAATTTTCAAAGAACTTAAAAACACTCCTTATCTATATTTAACCAAACTTGCCCCCCCCCCCTTACAGGGAACCAAAGAAAGCTCTCCTTGTCCCAGATTATGGAAAAGAAGGTCACAATGCGTATATCTGTCTCTCTGTCACTAAAGAATGACGAAGTGGCAATTTTTCCCATAAAGTTAGACACATTGGTTTCACCTTTGTGCTGACCATACTACCCTAAAGTCCTTATCCCCTATATATCTGACATAAAGTCTGTCAGGTGCCAGGTTCTGTATAAGAGGGTAAACAGACGCTGGCTGGATGGAATATTTTATGGCAAATATCGTCATGGTAACAGCCTCAAGTGGGCTGATGGCGTGAAAGGTCGGTTATGGTCAACAACATTGTGGTACCTACGAACTCCGCCGGATTGAAGTGTGGTTTACTTTGGGAGTGACGTTGAGAGCGTCCTGTTGCCTCGGACTCAGTTTGCACATTGGTTTACCTGGTAGTGGAGAGAAAGGGAGGTTATGGAAAACAACATTGAGATACGTTTAACTTGCCCAGGAGTGTAGTGGAGTTACCTTTAAAGTGACGTTAGGAAATTCTTGTACTGCTGCCGCTGACTTGGTAAGTTTGCACATTTGTTCAAGTCCTCATGTGAACTGTGATGGAGGAATAGGACCGTTGGTTATATGGACAGCAACATTGAGATACGTTTAACTTGACCAGGAGTGCAGTGGAGTTACGTTAGGTTAGAGTGACGTTTGGAACTTCCTGCACTGAGTAAGTTTGTATATTTGTTCATGTTAACTATGGAAGGAAAGGTAGGTTATGAAAAACTCATAATGTTCAGTTCAGTTCAGTTCAGGTCGTCCTCATACGAGGTGCCATTCACAATGTATATGAACTCAATTGGGAGTATAGTGGAGTTTCATTTAGAGTGATGTTTGGAACTTCGTGTTGGTGCTGACACTGTAACTGTGTAAGTGTACACATTTAGTTTCATCAGCTAATACATGCATGAACTTGGATAGTGACATTTTTTTAGTCATCCTCGAGTTTTCCTTAAATTCTATTTTTGTACCACAGAAAGTTGTTGACAGAGTCAAGCAATAACAGATTTTTTAGGGGCGCCAGTATTACAGTAGCTGTTTTTATAACTTCTATGTTTTTCTAGCCAATTCACTGTGATCAGATAGGACCTTACATTTTGGTGGTAGTAAAAAGTGGTAATAACTTAAAAGCTAGTAGGAGCTCTAGGGCATTTCCTCCCTCGGCATACATGACTGTACTTTCCCCATTACATCTCTGTGTATGTAGAGAGAGATCCCATTTGTATAGTTGTTTTATACATACACACATGTTTAGTCTTAGTCACAGAGAAACTGGGAAGCTATGTTCTGCAGTCTGTTTGAGCTGGACCAGAGATAAGGCCTGTTTGCAGTGGCGTGGTCACTTTCTCCGTGGGTGCAGTGATAGTTCAGGTGATCGCTTTGGCAATAAACGGTGACAGTTGATCAATTTTGGACGGAGGACTGTGTTTGCTGGCACTTGGGGTGGATTAATGAAAGTCTTGGCAGAAGACTCTGTCACTCCGATTCACTGTTTTTCTTGTAAGGCACACAAGTTCATGTCTTGTGCCAGTGGGATTTCTCTTCATCAAAGACATAAGGCAGCACTGCTGGTGTTTGGTAAGTGTACGGAAGTATGTATACAGACATTTTCTGTGTCCTAGGTTGCGACATTTGGGTGAGAAGCAGTTGCTGTATATGTAAACAGGCTGGGAGTTGGTCTTTATTTGTATTTTCTTATACTCTAATACCTTTCGTGATAACTAGGTCTAAAGTGCATTTCTTGGTTAACTCGTCATGGAAGAATTTAGTTCTTAACCTAAAACTGGTGGCTCTGTGGCATCTAAAGGGCCTGAGGCTGAGGACAGAGTTGTTACAATGCAGAGACTTCTTAAGGCAACACTGAGTCAATTTTTTGGTTCACGGACTTAAAAGAAATAATGCTGATTTGGAATATCTTACATGGAAACAGAGTTTAAGAGGAAAGTTTGTGCTTTTGGTTCACACAGTTTCATTGACTGACTAGTTAGATTCAAGGTCTCCATCCAAACCTCTGTCTTCATGTCGTCCTTTGTCTATGATATATAATCAATAATCATGATTTATTTCAAAATATACTAGAACCTTAGGGGGGGAATTGTGTGACCTAAACAGATTAACTACCTTCTAACACATTATAGATAATCTATTTTAGCTGTCTGAGTTTACTGTTAGACCGTTACAGTAGTACCCAGAGACATCTTGTATTTGTCCTGTTTGGAAACCTAACCCATTTCCATTTTGAGACAGTGATGTGTTGTTGAGTCAGGATTTGTAGCTTTTGGTCCACTTCCAAGGAGATAGTTCCTACATGACCCATGTCTGTTGTTTTTGACTTGCAAATTGGTTACTGCAGAGACTTTTTATAGCCGGGCTTTTCAACTAAGGCTTTTCGAATATGACCCTCTGACCATTTCTTTATGCCGTCTTTTTTTAAGATGTGCCCTCTCCTTGCCCCAGGCTTCCTATTTTTTCTCTTGATTGTTCCTTGTTTCCTGTAAACTGTAAAGGCTATACATACATTTTTATGCCAGGATGTGTCTGGGTTTTTGGCACACATACTAGCCCATATTGAAGACATTTGATACAGTGTTTAGGGAACTTGAATTGTACATGTTGACTGTCCTGGGGTGGAGCAGTAGAAACCACCCCTTGATCATAACCAAACCACCAAAATGGAATGACCCTGATAGTTGTATCCATTTTCCTGTTGTGGTTTGAACTGTAGCCAGCATGTATGAGTGAGGTAGCGGTGACTCAGTGCTGGTGTGTGGCAGTCTAGACTCTGTACTGCCTACAGGGCTTCCTGTCAGCTTGACCTGGATGTCTCAATACTGGGGAATCTACCGTAAAATCACTAACGTGTACACATCTCTATGTTTCGTAGTGGGCTAAAACAGCCTTTTAGCATTACCTTAGTTAGAGACTTGTATTGTTATATGATACTGAAGATTAGCATATGGTCTAGTTAATGTGTAAAGAGCCCTAACTACAGGTACATAACTGAAGGTGAATTAAAAGGAAATGATTCACCTTAGACAGTTTGAAATTTGAATCTTTATTTTTTTTTACAAAGACTTAATGTTTGAAATTGATAACAAATATTTCTACTGTTTCCCACCAAATGTGGTATTCATAGATTCGTTTAGACAGATGTAATGATTTATGAAAACAGAAGTGTTTTTGAAAAGTTCTTAATATCCATATACCTCTATTTGAGAATATACGGTATGGTGGCAAGTATTAGTAAGACTTACAGCTTGAGTAATATTCTTAGTTGTTAGTAAAGGCAGACCTCAGGATGTCAGTGCCTATGTCTGTAGGGTGAGTTTTTACCTTTTATTTTGTACACATCTTCTCCTAGATACATGTACTATGATATGCCTCATTAGTTGTGTCAACAAATATAGTAAACACTGACTACTTTTCCCACTATAAGTTCCAAAATAGAAAATGTTGTTACTGTATAATGTATAAGCACAATGGTTGCCTAGAGTATGTATATTTTGTATGTTTTTGGCCTTGAGTGTGGTTATGCTTCCTGCATGGCAGGCTGGAGAAAGTGCTGTACGTTTGTATATTCCTATTTGAATATTTTCCGATAAAGGTAAGTTTTGGTAAGGCATATGAATCCTTTGTTTTCTCTCTCACCACTTACAGTGGCTTTACTGTTTATGGTTCAATTCAAAGAAACCTTTGGATATAAACATCCTGTAATCTATTTTAAATTAGACTGAGGGATGTTCCATTATAGCTGCTGATAGTATCAAAAGTAGCAATACATTGCAAGCCAAGTAATATATCAGTATTTATATGTAGTACATAATATGTTTTGATAGTTTAAGATTGTATATCTCAATAGTCATTAAGAATTGAGATTATCTTCATCTATTTGGATGATTATTAGATTAGGTCAACATGTTTTATTCCCTACAACTGTCAAGTAAATAGGAAACTAGAATATGTTGCAACCTTTGAGTTTTGTTTCGTTGCAAAAGGATGAAATCTTTAGATTCTAAATTTTTTCCTTACAAAAAGTCAGGTTGATTTGTTAATGGGATTATTTCTAAGACTTTTGAGATTTGTATACTTAGTCTAACTTAGAATTATCATCATATTGTTCATTTTTTCTTCATTTTACAGTGCTGTACTGTATATTCTCTATCTGAGACAGTAACAGTTACTGTTTCTTAATTGTGGAGGAGTGTTTGTTATGTTAACCTCTGACAAGGGCAGTGATATGTCAAACTGTAGCTGGTTACAGTTATACAACTTACAGCTGTTTGGCTGGCCTATGGATAGTCCACATTTGTTCCTTCTTTGAAATTCTAATACAGAAATGCAAAGTAAGCAGTGGTAAACAAATTACATTTTTGGCAGCAATGGAAGTAGGCATTTCAGGGTCTCAGACAGGGCTGTCTCCAGCTTAAAATGTTTTCCATCCCACTTATTGTTTGCAAACCCATGTTGTTTATTTCTGTTGTAAAATCTGGATTTTTAAGCTTACAAAAATTCATTTTTATCCGTTCATGTCATGAAGTTCAGATATTTTGGACAGGGTTAACTTTTTGTCCATCCCAACAAGCAAGTTCCTGTCTTGGGACAGAGGGACAGATCCTGGAGACAGTTCCTGAGTGTTATCAACATGTTGCTTTCAATTAGTGGACTGGAATTCAAGTTCCTTCAATGAAAAGAATGACAGCCAAAGTACTGTAAATGCATTTAAGTTCGCATGGTTTTTATTTCGCGCTATGGCGAAAATGGCATATTCGCGGTGGTTTTAAGTTTGCGGCAGCGCTACAGTCACATACTGCTACAGTATCGGACAAAAATGTTCGCGGTGGTTTTACGTTCGCGGGGAAACGGTCGCCGCCAAAACTGCGAACATAAAACCACCGCGAACATTTCTGCATTTACAGTACTGAATTTACAACGGAAAGATTGAATTAAACAACTCTCAAGTAAATAGGAAACTAGAATATGTTGTAGCTTTTTGCATATTTGAACAAGAAAGAGCCATTGTAATATTGGCCTTGTTGGTATGTCAGAACATGATAAAATATCAGATAGACATCAGTGTGGCTGAGGCCTGCCACAATAGACTTGTACCTGTGGAACAAAGGAAGGAATGGACAAACAAATCATTAAAAGAACTGGTGGAGTGAGTAATTAGGATCTTATTGACCTTAAGGTTGAGATGCTATATCTTTGGTGACAGAAAGCATTGCCAGAGTTGGGCTGAAACCAAGATTTTGCATGTAGGGGTGGTGCTGTAACAGGGCGTCTAACAACTGGTTTGAGGAAATGTGTGTCTTTTGCTATGCATGGATCAGCAGGATTTGAGGATGGGATATGAATATTGTAATATTCCATTTTTTTCTATTTTATGCGTAATTTGGTCTATGTTGATCCACAAGTCAGTCGTATATGCCAGTGCTGTCTCTGATATGATTCTAAGATTTGAAGATGTAGTGTAGAGTCTCAATACATTATATTGATATCTTAGATAAATTGTACAAAACCAGGACAGGCTCTTTGTTTCCATGCAAAGTTCAAGTGTGCCAGGGAAGGAGGCTGAAAAAAGAGATTTGATAATACTGTAAATTTACCCTCTGCATGTGCAATTGCACAGTGCTTCCACCTTTTGTAAAGACACAGGCAGGTACACAGTGCCACCTATCACAATGCATAGGAACTGCAGTCATTTTTAGTTCTGGCCAGTGATGCAGACATATAGATTGGTTGTATAAATGTCATTTCTTACCAGTCAACAATCAACAACACAATAGATCTACAATGAATAATCTGAAAGAATTCAACTGCCTCCAACTCAAAAGTCAAAAGTCTTTCATAATGGCTGGCATTTAACAACACGGATTAAGCTTCATGCTAAAACAATTAATGATTTGCTACATACCGGTACATGTACATGTACATGTTGTTAAGTCCAGGTACTGATTAGCGTGGTAGGGAGAGTAAGGCATTAGTAAGACTTGAAAAAAAGTTTTGGATGAAAAGTTGAGAACACGACATTTATCTGGAATGAACCAAATTGCAGGTTTGATGACATCATATGGCTAAAATGGTCTACTTGTTTTTGGAACCCTTACTATTTAAAAACATAGGGTTTGAAGTAGATAGAACCATATACGTTCAAGGGTGTAAAAATCTGTTTTGTTTCTACCCTCTTTAATGCCAGTGATACAATGTTGCCAGTAAAAATGTTGTTCAGCACCAAGGACAGGGCTGAGTGACCATAGCATAGGCATTCTGAAACATGTTTTAACTGTCATTTCCAACACAAATATTGGACTTACCCAAATTTTTGACTGTACACCACCAGTCTAATTGTGACTTTTCAGTTTGAAATTGTGAGAATAAAAGTCAGAAATCAGTTCAGCACCAGGGAGAAAGCCAACTGTTGAATATGTCAAAAAAAGTTATACAAGCAACTGGATAACAAATGTTGAAATTCAAAATTTAATTTTGTTGCTCGAGTACCAAAAAGTTTTTGTCATATCTTATTACCTGGATGTCTAACCTTCATCAAACCCGACTGTTGAATATTTTCTGTAGTCATATGTATTTCTGTGAAGCAGTTTTCACTGAATGTAGACATAAAGAAACTGTTGATTTGAAAGTCATTTATGACAGGTTGTTTACAGAAATGCAGCCCATTGCTACAATGTTGTTTATTATTTGTTTATTACAGGTGTGATGCCCCGCTGACGCTAAGGACATACAGGTAAGATTCCTATTTTCTTTCTTTCCTTTTCTTACTAAGATTAGAGTTGATATCGTACTTAACAGGGGAATGCATCTAGATCTTTCCATTAATTGTCACAGAATTTCTTTTGATAAACCTGAAAAGATTTATTCAAGCAAACTGTTATTCATAGCAGTTTCAACTAGGCAACGTGATAACATGATTTACAAGCAGATGCATCTAGATCTTTCCATTCATTGTCACTGAATGTCTTTGAGAAAACTGAAAAGATTTACGAAAGCAGACTGTTATTTATAGCAGGTTTAAGATAGGTAAGCCAGTCGTCCTCAGTTGCGGTGAAGCACATTGCCTTTTTAAGTAATAATTAGTAGTGCAATGCGGCTTCGCTATGGCTCGAGTTTTTAGCCAAGCACACTGGGTCACACCTACTCTTCTCGATTAGTGTGTTGGGCTCTTTTACATGCAGAGGTTTGATGCTTGAGGCTTACACCTGAAGCTCCCTCATACACGGCTGCCGACTTTAAGTCACCATTAGAAAAGTCACCATTAAATCAGTATCTCATTAGAAACCCTTCAACAGCAGAAGCACATGTGCACAGGAAGAACGTGCAGGATATGTCTTAAGTGCAATCACAGTGATTGTTATTAGACTTGATGACGTGCTGTTCAGGCTCTTGCAGTGTCTGCATGTGGCAGTAGTGCTTTGTTAGTATGCATCGTGACTACATTGATTCATTTCAATAAGTGAACCACTGGCACCTGATCATTAGGATGTCTTTTCAGAGGAGTGAGCTGTAATTTTCCTGTGTAATTGCAGTGTTTAATATGAAATTAAAGGCACCAATAAAGGTTATTTCAACTGAGCCTAATGCAAAACGTGAATATGGCTTTTGTACTTAAAATCTCTACAATTTACTCTTATCTTTTTAGGAAATATCCAGATCAGTGCAGTGTGTCTTTTTCAAATATAACAGTAACAACTATTCAGTCTACTCCACCAAAATATGGCCCCTTGTGCAACGGGTGCTACTAGTATATCCACCACTGCAAACATGTTCAAGGAAGTTTCCCCGGCCGACCCTTTGTGTCTACCAATTTTCAGTGGTCTGCAAGCTTTTTTCAAGCGTATGAGGGAGGTGGAAACTGAGGCAAGGTTGTTTAGGTTTATCAGTGGCCGCCATCTTGGATCTTTGTAACAGTATGTTCATTTATTCTAAGTTAGTGAACTACTGGTAAGAGAAGTATGTTTTTTTATTGTTTTTGCCATGCTGTGTATGAAATCATGACAATGATTTGCAAGGCAAATTACCTGAACTTCTATGCAGAAAAACATTGCCATACATGGCAATTAAAAGTGCCTTGCTGCTGCTGTTGTCTGTGTGAGCTACACGTGTGTTGAGCTTCCTTTGTTTTCCATTTGACAGCTAGAGGGAACCCTTTTTTGTTTGTTCGACATTGCATGCAGTATACGCAGCGAGTCTTGTTTCTGCTTACCCCAATTTTTTAAAGTGTTCAACTCAGTACTTTTCCCCTTTAATAAACATACAAGGTTAGGTTGCTTGTATTTTGAGAAACCAGTTTGTAGTACATCGTAGTCAGACGCTTTCTCTAAAAATTATTATCTTATCCTGGCATTGAAGGAAAAGCATGTTAGGTATCAGAGATGGAAACTTGCAAATCTGTAATTTTCTTTGGACACTTTTACATTTCAATGTTGAATTGCAGTATTGTCTCCCTCACTATGGTCAAAGTGCTAGTGAGTGCTCTCAAAAATCAAATAACTCCTGCCATAATTCTCTACATGTGATATAGTTGAAATACTGGGAATGTAAGACATATCCACATGAAAGTAACTTAACAGCACTTTGGCCCATCGATCCTTTAGGGAGACAAGACTGCAATTCAACATTGAAATGTAAAAGTGTCCAAACAAAATTACAGAGTTGCAATTCTTAACTATTTCTGAGTGTGGTCCAAACTGTTTGTAATTCCTGGAGCCACTACTCAGACTCTGCCCAACCAATAATCCATACTTGGCTCTGAACCAAAGTGTGCATGGTGATTGGAGAGCCACATTTAGTTCTGCTCTGAGCAACTGTGGAAGAATGCTGCCATTATCCACAGCTTAATAAATCTCCTTCCTTCGCCGCGTCCTTCCCACTTTCCACCGCCCGATTTCCGTACCACCTGGTCATTAAGCTGAAATGGTGCTTATTCTATATTCAAGGTGATATTGTCCCTCTTTGGTTGGAAATGTCTGAAGTCTTCGAGTTTGATGCAGTAATTGTACAACTCAGTTGTCTATAGTAAAGTCTGTTTCTGTCAATCCCAGCCATGGCTGTCTCCAGCTTTAATTCTTTTCCTGTCCCACACATTGTTTGGGATCCAAGTTTCGATCCCAGTCATAGTAATATAGTAGGAACGTTTAAAGGTCGAAAAGTTTTGGGCTTGCTTTGTCTGTGGAACTTCTGGAAGAAGAAATGTAACTTATGTAAGACATTTTAGAAGGGCTTAAATGAGACATAAGAATGAGTAAATACAGGCCCATCCCTGTGGGAGTAGATCAAACCCATCAGCCAGGTCTTACATAGCTTGTTACGTACAGACAAGACCGGTGCATTCTGCCTTGAGCCGGTTTACTGGTTATGCAGTCTTGATGAATGGTCAATCTTAGTGACATATACCATGTCAGCCTACCCTGTTAGGTCCTGACATAGATCGATGTTCAAACCATTAGCCCTCGGTGACGTTTGGTCACCACGACTTCTTGACTGGTGCCGTTGCCATAGAGAAAGATTAAGTCTGGTTACACTGACCTTTTAAGTCACTTACGCAGTGTTTACATTAACAGATCAATTCTAGATGCAGGGCAGCAGTGTTTATAGACTGTAGCTTACGGGCTTATGCAGAGATTATCAAACTATGTTGTTAAATGTCAAAATCATTTGTCTCTGTGTTTGACATGTTCTATAAGATGTTGTTGGGACCCTGTTGTTGTAGTAGTGGTGGTGGTACTTCATTCATAAATTTACTCATCCATTCATTCATTCATTCATTCATTCATTCAATACTGGTAGTATATATTATAAAAAATTATATATCATGCATATAGACAGAGAACTTTGCAATCTGAGTTGTAAGTGATTAAGGGAAAAAATTTGATTTTAGGACTTTTTTATATATATTTCTGATATTACTCTAGTCTAGAACTTTCGCTTGCAGTTTTAAATAGTTTAATCCAAATTTATTGAAGTCTTATATAAAGAACATGACCTACTTTCAGCAGCCCCCACTCTTCAAGGCTTCTTGCTCTGCCCTAATTTGATTTTTCTCCAGGACAATATGATTACTAACGTTGATGTCAGAGACGTGTGTATACTAATGTGTTTGATTTTACAATTGATTTAATTCCTCCCATCTCTCATGTCATACCGCCCTGCTCTGTCAGCTTTGAAAAAGAAAATTCAATCTTCTATCACATAAGATGATAGGTCAGGTTGTTCTGGCAGTGAGTGGGAGTTTGAGCAGCACTGTAAATTATCTACAATCATGCACCCACTTTCACGTACTGGCACTGGTACTCGGTGCAGAGTCTAATGCAGGAAAATCACCAAATAGCATGCATGTTCACTAGAAGTTTAGTGGCTGTATATTTGTAAACTACAAACTACAAAGATGTCTCACTGACGAAGCTCAATGTTTGTATGATGCACAACCATCATAAACTGCCACAAAAAACCATCATAAGCAGAACACACCAGTTTGTACGCACTTTTGTTAAAGACTGGCTTGATTGGTTCATCCACCCACACTGCAGGGGTGTACCCCATGGCCATTGTAAACAATACTTGTGGCAGGTTCTGCAACATACTTGAGTAGTGGCTCTCCTCAAACATGGGGCCTGTGAGCAAGAAAGGCCAGGATTTGAACTCTCCTCCTCTAGATTCAGGTACAGGGTTACTCAACCCAAGTCCAGGCATGCAACTACTTACGACAACATGCTATTACAGTGACTAATCAGAT